>NW_022631136.1:0-191699 GCF_010015895.1 Lontra canadensis | reverse complement strand
TGTGTATATATGTGTGTATATATATATATATATATATATATATAATTTAAAACTTTCTGTGTAAATGATAGCTCAGGTCTTTTGGCTCAAGTAGAGAAGTCACATGTTAGAAGTAACATAGCTAGAATAGGAAGCACAGAGTGAAAGGTTTCCAAGGAAGAAAATAAGAATGTAGTGAAGGATGATTCAGCAGCGGCTGGCCTGGGTTTCTGGGAGGATAATGCAGCTATTCTGACAAGTAGGGAGCCTGGAAAGGGAAGGTAAGACTTCAGACTGGTCCACTGTGAGGTTTGATTGGCCAGTGGGACACTTAAGTGCCTCTACTTCCATGTGGAGGTAGACTAGCAGACTGGACTCTATAATCATGGATATATATATATATTCTAGTGGAAGTCCTGAAATCACCCAGGGAGGAAATCACAGGTGGCAGCCACGGCTAGTTCACAGAGAGCATCTAAGTCATTCAGGGGTGGAAATGAGAAATAAATTATCTTGTTGGAGATTAAAGAGATTAAGTAGCTATATTCCTGTTACAGGTGGTTAAGAGCAATAACAAAAAGCCACATATTAACGTAAAAAGATGCAGAACGTGTATTCTGCAATACTCAGAGGCTGGGTAGAGCTAACAGAAGATTCAGTTATGCCATATAATAGTATTTACTGAAGGAGAGACGATGAGAACAAGGATCACTGTTAAAATCACTGTAAAGAAGATGCCTGATTAATAGGTAAAGGACCATAGCTTGGAGAAACTTGAGAAGAAAAAACATATCCATTGATTACAAAATTCAATAGTATTAAAACACAAGCCATTATTATTTAGGAAAACAAGCTGGCTACACTTTTCATTCATACATCTTTTATGTTTGCCCCACATACTTTGAGGAAACAAGCTGTTTTACCTTTTCCTTCTGTAATATTTTGTGCTAGAGAAAATTTACTAGGATCATTTCCCCAGTGTTTTTGTGTGTGTTTATTCCCTTCAAAAAAAGCAAAATTTAACATTTTTGTAAACAAATTAGGGCAATATATATTCAGATGTAAATACTTTAGTTTCATTTAGAGAAAAACTGCTACGTAGACCAGAGGTTCTCAAACTGGGTATCATAATCACCTGGAAGGTTTGTTAATACACAAATTGCTAGGTCTTACTCCTTTGAATTTCAGTAAGTCTGGGTGGATCCAAGATTTTGCATTTCTAACGAGTTCCCAGGTGACCTGAAGTTCCTAGATGAGAGACTACATTTGAGAACGGCCAGTTTGACAAAGGACATGTTCCCCACCCCCTTACGTTATTCTCTTGAGTTCTCTTCAAACTTCTGGTATCTCCTCCTCCAGAGTACCTCAGTGAGGATCAGATATAGTCAATCCTCATTGCCCTTAAAATTAAAAAAACAAAAAAAACACAGTGATACTTCCCACAAGCCCCACTTCCACAGCCAGTATTTCCCATTTCCCAGCAACCAGGGACTTCCGCAGGGTTAGGACTCCTACAGTAATTATTGTATCCATTTCTCATCCTACTGGACCTGTGCAACGTGTGCCATTCTGCCATTTATGTAAATATATATGTATTTTATGTATTTTTCCTCCAACAGGGCAAATCTCTCGTCCTGTGGCTTTCTGGCATCTCCATTGCTAAGCCCCAGGTTTTACACCTAGTTCACCTTCAAGTGTTTGATGCTAACGAGAGCAGCCAAGTGTGGAGACCAATCAAAGTAAGAGCGAGCCTCTCCGTGGGGAATTGACCTAGTATTTTTTGTCTCAACTACATACATAGACAAATTCATCTGTAAAATTATAAGCCAGGAATGCTAAAAAAAACCTTCTGCTTGCAAATGTAGTAACACAAAACTATAATTAGGTTTATGGATAACAATGTGGACCCACCACTCAATCCAAATCAGAACAATTAGAAGTGGTAGCACTGGGATGCCTGGGCGGCTCGGCCGGTTAAGCGACTGCCTTCGGCTTAGGTCCTGGGATGGAGTTCTGCATCAGGCTCCTTGCTCAGTGGGGAACCTGCTTTTTTCTCTCCCTCTGCCTGCCACTCTGCCTGCTTGTGCTCTCTCTGTCAAATAAATACAATCTTTAAAAAACAAAAAAAAAGTGGTAGTGCAGAGATTGCCTTACTGTGATCTAGTCTAGATCAATTGGTCTAGAACAATTTGCTTTACTTTGTCAAAAATTGTGCTTTCTGTATTGATGGGTATATTACTACAGGTCTCTACAACAGGCCCTAACAGAAAAAGTCAAATACCTGAATTAACTGTTTCCTCCAGACTTGCTTCCATGATGTTAAGACTATATGGTTTGCTTGGCGCTCTCTCTCTCTCTCTCTCTCTCTCTATATATATATATATATATTTTTTTTTTAATTTATTTGTCAGAGCACAAGTAGGAGAATCAGCAGACAGAGGGAAAAGCAGGCTTCCTGCTGAGCAAGGAGCTGATTCGGGACTCAATCCCAGAACCCTAGGATCATGACCTGAGCTGAAGGTAGACACCTAACCGACTTAGGGAGCCACCCAGGCATCCAAGTTTGCTCAGCTTTCTGAGCAAGTTTGAAGCTGCATCTTTATCTTTGCAATGTCTTCACTGAAATCGTCTTCTAGGCCTTTGACTTAAGTTCTTCCTTGGATATAGCATCAAAAAAGAAAAAAAAAAAAAGGTACTCAGCAGACAGTATGCCACACTTGTTCTAAAACTGCACTAATGAGCTCATCTGTTCTAATAACCTAAATTTATCCTGAATGTTGGCTGGTTGATGACTGGACTTCAGTGCTCTTGCACCTTTTAGGTAAGAATACAGATCACAAAGCAAGGCCCGCTATGAAGAGGGCCCTTAAGTCATGTAGCCCTCCCCCTCTTGCTGTAGAGGTGGGAAGTGAAACCAAAAATAAACTGAGGCTTAAACCCACCGAACAGCCCAGCCGGCACCTCTGGGTTGCAAGCCTTCCGAGTCTGCTCAAGCGGATGCAGCCAGCTAGAGAACTCGACCTTCACGGAACTCTACTTTTCACAGACCAGCGATCACAAATGACAGTGTACCGAGAAACAAACGGAAAGGCTGCTTAGATCTGGAACCTAATCTTTAAGAGGCGAGCAAATGAAAAACTTTTTTAGTTAAATGCTTAATGGATTTTAATTTAATGCTTAGCGGATTCAGGGTGGCTAGCGCTGCAGGAGCCATTACTTCCCACTAAGCTTGCCGACTCTAGCCCCAAAGCAAAGCTCCCCAAGGTCTACCCAAGCGTCCAGCTCCTCTGAAAACTAGATGGTTGGCCCTAAAAAGGGCCGTTGGTATGGATCCACGCAGAGCTGAAGTTCAGGCCGCTTAGCCCCCGAAGCCGTACAGGGTGCGTCCCTGTCGCTTGAGGGCATACACCACGTCCATGGCAGTGACCGTCTTGCGCTTGGCGTGCTCGGTATAGGTGACTGCGTCCCGGATGACGTTCTCCAGGAACACCTTCAGCACGCCCCGAGTCTCCTCGTAGATGAGGCCAGAGATCCGCTTGACGCCTCCACGCCGGGCAAGGCGCCGAATCGCCGGTTTGGTAATACCTTGGATGTTGTCCCTCAATACCTTGCGGTGGCGCTTGGCACCGCCTTTGCCCAGGCCCTTACCGCCCTTTCCTCTTCCCGACATACTGACTGCAGCTCGCAAACACAACCTTTGGAGGAGTAAGCTTACCCGTCCCCTTAATATACAAGACTGCCGGACCAGATTGAGAACAGAAGGCGCGCGGCGGGGAAGCCCGCCCCAAATCGTCCCCGCCCGCTCGGCATCCCGTCCTTTCTTCTCTGCGGTGTCCCCAGCCCCGCTTCCTCGCTCTCCACGGCTTCCTCTGGCGGGCTCTTGAAACAAGAACCTACCGGCCGTCGTCCCGGGAGAACACAGATCCCAACGCCAGGCTTCTGGCTGCCGCAACTGTCTTTCGCCTTCGTCTCTCCATTTGCGGACTCCCCCAGGCATAAAATGTAGGCTAAGAAAGATCTTTCTGGTGGGAGAAGACAAAAGGAAGGGCAAACGGAGTGGAGAGACAGGGAGGAGAATACAGCGCCGGCGCCGGGTCTCATCCGAGTAAAGGGGCGCCGGGTTCCAAAGCACGGTTGCAGAGAACAGCAACAAAAGCAGGTCCGACGCTTTGGCAGACCTAGAAGGTCATGGTCAGGGCCGCCGCACCCGTGTGTGTGCGGAGCGCGGGGAGAGCGCCGTAATTTCTGAGTCTAGTGTGTTTTGTTGATGGTGGGAGCATGGAATTTCACGTCCCCCGGGAGAAATCAGATCCTAGGCAAGTTGGTTTTACTATATTTGCAAGCCTTCCTGTGGAGGTCAGTGAATCCAACCCACTGTCATCCAGAGCTCGGCCGAAAGAAGCAATATATACAGAAAGAAGACAAGGATGTTCTGTGTCCCCGTTTCTACAGATCCTCTAAAGTTGACCCTTGCTTGCAGCTAGAAATCGGTGGCAGAATTGTGTACCCATGGACGCCACACGTGGAGCTAGCAAAGTTTGCTGAATTGGGTTTCTCAAGGGGAAATCTCCCTTTTGAAGATCATTACCAGAAACTGCCCTATGAAGTTGGTTGGGGTCCTTTAGTGATAGCATGTTTGTTACTTTACCAGGGCCTTCTGTAAGGAGAATCCACCAGAAGATGTGGTTTCTGTATCAGAAAGAATTACCCCTTTTTTCTGAGGGATGTGTATTATCTTAAATCTTACATGCCTTTTTTCCTCTCCTGGCTCTATCTTTTATATGCCAGTGAGTCCCAGTAATATATCTTTATCCAGACTTCTAGGCTCCAGGCATAGAGATCCTCCTGGTTGTTCTTTAGTCGTTTTACACTAAAAAATCTCAAAAAGCTTAAACTTCAAAGCTCCAAGGTGTGTCTCTAATGGGGGCTGAGGGAATCCATTCTCTTCCTTCTTCCCCAGCCATAAACCTTGTTCTCTGCTCGTTGAATGGTACCACTATCATCACTTGCCTAAATCAATACCCTGGGATTCACAATAGGTGTTGATTACAAAAATTAAATGAAAGGAATGTTGATAAAGAAGGTATCTTTAAAAAAAATAGCCTTTTTCTTCCTTCCTTCTTACCCACCTCTCTCCCCCCTTCCTCCCTCCTTTCTCCCCTTTCCCTCCCTCCCTCCCTCCTTTCCCCCCTTTACCTCCCTTCTTCCCTCCTTACTTCCTTCCCTTCCTTTCCCTTCCTCCCTCCCTCTCTCCTTCCTTCCTTCCCTTCTTTTTCTTTTTCTTCTTTCTAGACAGGCTGTATATTCATTGAATTGTGAACATTCTGTCCTAATTTTCCCCATAAACCAGAGTTAGTGTTATACTAACATCTGTGGCCTGAACTTAAAAACAACAACAAAAGACCCCAAGTAATTTACCTTTCTCATGGAAAATTTTCTGAGCTGCTTTTAGGTGGAAAGGGGTAGGTCAGAGAGCCCCTCCTTTATCTGTTGTTTCTCTAGTAACTTCAGCTCAAAATAATTAATCTACCAGTGTGGCATATTTGGGGATGGTACCTTCTGAACCCTGCCAACTAAAATCTGCTGTAGAGACAGGAAAATCTTACCTCTACCTGCTTAGTTTTTTTCTATTGGGCCTGATCATTAAATTGACACAAGATGGATTAACGGGAGAAAAGCATAGAAATCTATTTACTGAGTTTTCTTTGACACTGGAGCCCTCGTAAGTAAATGAAGACCCAGAGAAGCAGTTAGAGTTGACTGCTTATAGACTGAATTGGACAGAAGAGTGAATCATGAAAATGTCACAAGATGGAAGGGTTTTGGCTAGGGCAGTTCATGGTGGAAAAATTGCTAGGAAGATAAGGGTTAGTTTAACAAAGGTTTCTTTGTGCAGATTTCTCTTGGCATCAACTCCCCATCCTCGGTGAAAAGAATGCTGTTTTCCTCCTGGTATAGGGAAGACATCTTCCATGTGGGTGTTTAGTCTCCTGTTTTTAGGAAAGAAACAGAGGTCAGAACATACTTCTTGCACCTGCTGTTTTTCATGTACCTTTAGCTCAAAATAATTCATGTGCCAAATGCCAAATAATTTAGGGATGGCATATTCTGTCACTGACGGGGTTTGGGACATGCATATTAAATATTTTAAGCTGAAGAAATCTTGAGAAAGGAATATAAGCAGGCAGGTCATTGTCAACTTCCCTCCAAAGCCTTCTCCCTTGAAACAGGTCATAAAAGCTTCTTGTGGCTTCTCTGTAGGACTAGAGGGACAGATGAGGAAAGGAGCATCTTTGGTTCTAAAGACAAAGGGACCCACAGAAGAAACCTAACAAACAGGACTCGTTGCCTTCTCTGGCTTATTAGACTTACTTCATACTCTGTACCCTACTGCATTTCTTTGGAGTGCCTACACTTCACAGCGAGCACAAAAATACTCCGGTCAAACTGTTTGGATCTCCATTTCCTTAGGAAGGTTCCCACATCACATAAAACTTGTTTTAAATACCTGTGTGTTCTCTTCCGCTGTTGGTTCTGTCTTTGTTGGTTTAATTTTCAGCTGGGTAATTTAATTACCAGCTGGGTACCCGAAGAGGACTGAGGAAAACTTTCCTTCCCTATGCCACCCCTCACTGCATAGAACAAGGACTAGTGTTAAGGTAAAAGGGGGAAGTTTTCATCCAATGAGCAAGGTGTTGAGGGTATGACTTGTTCTCAGAATGGAGTTAAGGAAAGAAGGTCAAAAGCCCCTGGCTTCTGAATTTGGTCCAGGGCTAAGGGCCACCTAAGATTAAAGGAAGTCATGTCATTCATGTGTGGAATGTAAAAACAAAAGAAATGAACAAAGGAAAAAAAGAGAGCGAGACAAACCAAAAATAGACCCTTAAGAGAAGAAACTGATGTATACCAGAAAGTGGGGGTGGGGGGCAGTTAAATAATTGATTTAAAAATTAAAATTAAAAAAAAAAAGATGAAAGTCAATCAGGCACATGGCTGGCCCAAACCACAAACCAAAGATTCAGTCTCATCTTGAGGGTACTTGAAGCCCAGGGGTGTCCTGCAATCAAAGACTGAACACAAATTCAGTCTTCTTGGAACATATAATTTAGTCCATTACTTTTATATTAAGAACAAACACATGCACATACAAAACATTATCCTTTTCTTTTATCTGTTTATTTCCTGGGGCAAATGTTAAGATTTCATTCATATGCTCTTCCCCCCCATTCAGCACTAAATAATGAAACTTCAGGGCTCAATCTGGAAACTGCAGATTCTTACTATTCCTGGCAAAAGAAATTTCAGAGATATTAGTAGGAGAAAAATACTCCCTTTTCCCCACAGCAGCAGCAAATCAGAAATTCTTCTGCATTGTCAAATTTACTTTTTTTTTTTTTCAAGATTTTATTTATCAGAGAGAGAGAGAGAGAGCATGCACAAGCAGGCAGAGGCGCAGAGAGAAGCAGGCTCCCGGCTGAGCAAGGAGCCCGATGGGGATTCACCCTAGGACCCTGGAATCATGACCTTAGCCAAAGGCAGCGGCCCAACTCACCGAGCCACCCAGGCATCCCAAATTTACTTCTGATAGAGTACTGTATTGAGAACACTCACAGGAATCATTCCATTGTCCAAGGTGGAGACCGGGGGAAATCAAACGATTATGATCTGAATTCTGTTATTAAAGGTGACTTCTAAGTGTTGGGGAGCAAGAATTTCCTGTCTCCTTCAAGGACCTTCTACCTAGACTAAGAATCAAATTGACAGACAGATTAACAGAAAATCACATTTAATTCTGTAGGTACAAGGAATCTACACAGACATGGAAATTCCAAAGGCAGGTAAGATGAACTAAGGAGAAGGAGTAGGGGCCTGGGACTTCAAAAGGAAGGAATGTGATTCACAGGAAGATGAAAAAGAGTCCATGTTTGCTAAACACATATGTGCTGGGCCACTCAGAAACAATGGGACACAGAGGACTTTGATCAAACAGGCCTTGCTAGGTTCCTCCCTGTCTACCAGACCTAGTTCATGGTGTAAGGTAGTTATCCACGGTGACAGATCTCTTTCTGGAACAGGCCCTCTATCTCAATTCTTTTTAGGTAGATGTAGGAGAGGTAAAAAGCTTTTCTTGAATCTACTGGGTTTTGATTGCTTTTTTATTTTTTATATATATATATATATATATTTTTTTTTTAAGGATTTTATTTACCTATTTGTCAGAGAGAGAGCAAGAGAGCCAGCACAAGCAGGGAGAACAGCAGGCAGAGGCAGAAGCAGGCTCTCTGCTGAGCAAGGAGCCCAATGTGGGACTAGATTCCAGGACCCTGGGATCACGACCTGAGCCAAAGGCAGATGTTTAAGCAACTGAGCCACCCAGGTGCCCCTTTTGATTGCTTTTTAAACTTGAAATAATCTTCACGCTTGACCTTCGCATCTGTAAATAACAACTTGTTCTATTCTGAAGATAGCCAGAAGAAGACTCTTAGAATTTTCTTATTCTCTATTTTATAGAGGCAAAATACATCCCATGACTGCGGGATTTTGTATGAAAGTACATCGTAGGGGAGCTCCCCCAAAAAGTGTTTCTTTGGCACATAGATTATTTTAGGCTGATTATTTTTAGGAAACAGAAGACTCAAAAAGTTTTTCTTTTTGCCTTCCTCCTAACAGCTTAAAAGAACTTGGATAGAGGAGCTGCTCTAGGAAGGGAACTATGTATGACCCTAGAAAACTACTGTACAGTATGCCCGAGGTGTGGTAGACAGGGAGGAACCCAGCAAAGTCTGTTTACTGAAATTCTTTTCTATACCTCATTGTTTCCCAATGGCCCAGCAAACATTTGTTCACCAAACATTAACTCATGTTATCTTCTTGTAAAGGTCTTTCTTCCCTTTGCAGTCCCAGACCCTGACTGATCCCTTTCTTAGCCATGGATAGCTTATAAACCTCAATTGCTTGACTGCCTTGGGTCTCATATTCTTGTATGATTTTCTTATATTCTTATATGATTTTCTCCTATTAATTGGTCTCATGTCAATTTAATTCTTAGGCCAGCCAAAAAAAAAAAAAAAAAATCGAGGGGTAGAGTAAAGTTTTTACTCCCCAACAACAGGTAAACAATCTTTTTCATATCTAAATGAATGCCATGGCCAAGAATGCATATATTAAAAAAGAACACTGCAAAGAAATGTGAGGCCATTGTGAGCTGCTTTAGGCTGCCATCCAGATCCCCAGATGGTGGTTTCCTATTCTGATGGCAACAGTTCAGTGGGGAAAAAATACTGAGGATTTGATTGGATGGGATGGGAATATTCTTCAGTGCTTTAAAATGTGCACCAAGCCTGATGAAACTGGAAATCCATTTTAAGTTCATTATTTTGTTTTATGGTATCATGCAGGCCTTGTTACTTGCCTGGGACAAGCCATAACTTCTCTGAGACTGTCTTTTTATCTGTGGAATGGGGAAAATAGCATCTATTTCACAGAGTTGGGATTAAACGAGACAGTGTATGTAGAAGAACTTTTAAATACTGAGTCATGCTCTCTATATGTTCATCATTATTACAAAACAACCACAGGAAGGGGTGACAGCTGTTCACATCAGTTACACTTTTGCAGGACATCTAAGGTCTCCCTAGAGCAGGAGACTGTGCTGCCCATGGGGACACTTGAAGATATAAAAATAAGTTTCTAGGTTGTTTAGTGTTCAGGAAATCCCCTCAAAATTACTTTTATTCTGCCTTCATCAGGAAGATGATCATTCATATTGATACCATAAAGTAAGTTTCAAGCTTGTTGGACCTGACTGTATTCACAGGTTTGAGGGGTGTTTTTTTTTCTTTTTTATAAGGTTTGGATGCGATGCTCTTTCAATAGAATGAGCATATGATTAAAAGTTATATATTAACTCTTCACACTTTTTAAGCATTGGTAACCTTATATGACTTGTTTTATGACATGTAATTTTCTGAGCAATACTTCAAAGCATATGAAATAACTAAAAAGCAGAGGATCTTCAATTTTCTTATAGAGAATAGAAAAAATGAAACTTTTAGGTGAAACTTTTAGCTGGAACTACTTTATTGAAGAAAATATGTTAGCAACTCAGTGATCAACGAATAATTTATTTGCTTTGAAATTTTATTATAGCTTTTAATCTGATAAGCAAGTTTACTCTTTACAAACTATTCACTATTCACAATTTCTCCTTGTAAAGGAGAAATTAACGTTTCCGGTCCTATATTCCTTGACTTAGAAGCGTCTCGTCTACAGGACCTGGATGGCCATTGATGGATTGAGGGGAGGGAACCCTACTCCAAGGTGAAAAACCCAAGGAAAGGCGGAAGGCTCTACCCTGCAGGTTACGGCTGATTCGCACACGACTTCGGAGTTCCGAAGTTGGGTAAACGTAAATTTAATTTTTTGTTCCTTCCATTACATACTGTTTTGTTGAATCACCGTCGTACTGTAATGCAGCTAACGCGCTTAGCACAGAGCCAGGCGGTAAATAAATGTTAGCTATGGGATTGGAGTTACAATAACTCTTAACTGGAAATGGAGGCTGAAACCTAGTTCATGGAAAGGCGTGCTTTTATTTCGAAGGCACCTGTTAAAAAATAAATCCCAGGCTGGCGAAAACACTTTAAAAATTGCTCTTACAAAAATGACAACAATTTAAAGGAAAGATCTAAAAAGAAAAACGTTCGTGATCGGTGAGATTACAGAAAAGTACGGAAAGGTGAATAAAGAGGGACCGATTAGCATAACAATCTACCCGAGCAAAGAGGATTGAATTTTAGCCAATGACATCACACTCTGGAGGTTCCTAACCCTTCTGGCCCAATCAAGACAAGGATACGTCTATAAATAGGACTGCCTCGCCCTCGTCGGAAAAAAACAGTAAGACATCATGGCTCGCACGAAGCAAACGGCCCGCAAGTCGACCGGCGGCAAGGCCCCGCGCAAGCAGCTGGCCACCAAGGCGGCCCGCAAGAGCGCGCCGGCCACGGGCGGCGTGAAGAAGCCG
Source organism: Lontra canadensis (assembly GCF_010015895.1). Lineage (NCBI taxonomy): Eukaryota > Metazoa > Chordata > Mammalia > Carnivora > Mustelidae > Lontra > Lontra canadensis. The sequence goes on along the minus strand of NW_022631136.1, from coordinate 180,694 downwards.
CACCGCTACCGGCCGGGCACCGTGGCCCTGCGGGAGATCCGGCGCTACCAGAAGTCCACCGAGCTGCTGATCCGCAAGCTGCCGTTCCAGCGGCTGGTGCGCGAGATCGCGCAGGACTTCAAGACGGACCTGCGCTTCCAGAGCTCGGCCGTCATGGCGCTGCAGGAGGCGAGCGAGGCCTACCTGGTGGGGCTGTTCGAGGACACGAACCTGTGCGCCATCCACGCCAAGCGCGTCACCATCATGCCCAAGGACATCCAGCTGGCGCGCCGCATCCGCGGGGAGCGGGCTTGAGTGAGCGCTCGGCTCGAGGTTCCATCCTATTCAAAGGCTCTTTTCAGAGCCACCCACGTTTTCATGAAGAGCAGCTGTGCAGTTTTTCGGCTGCGGCGGGCTTGCTATAGCGCACGGGTGCACTGGGTAGAGCCATCAGGGGCAACTCACGTGTTAGGGTAGTGATATCATAGAATCAGTGACTTAGTCGGCTGGCGCGCTAGAGGGAACAGCTGAAATGGTTTATAGATCGTTTTTGCCAATCCCGCTTTTTAGGTGCGGAGTTACTTAAAGGTCTGGAGCGTCAGATACAGAAATTAAGTGGAAAGGTTCCCATGTGGGTTTGTGATAACGGCTGGAATGGGAATCTGCGTTTATCAGCCAGATTTCGCAGTTGGGAGAACTAAACCAGATGTAAGTCCCTGTTTAAATACTGAAACCTTTCCCTGGTTTATGTGTCTTAAGAATTGTAAAGGCAGTGACCTAATATGTTCCTCATTGCATAATCTAAGCGGCGCAAACAGGAATTTGAGGGAAACACCTGATTTTTTTTTTTTAGACGTGGGCTTAGGTATTCTAAAACCCAAAAAGCAAAACAAACTTCCACAAAGCTTAGAGAAGTAAAACGGTGCAAAAATAGGAGAAAGTTGTCTTCAGCTGTTCCTTCAGATCTCTTGTACGCAGGCGTAGGACTGAAAAGTGAAAACCATCCTCTAACGCCCCAAGCAGGTGAAACTATTGGGTAGCCTGAAATGGAACATTTTGATTGGCTAAGAATACATTTACTCTGCTAGCCACTAAGGAAGTATGAGCCGACACTTTATCTATGTGGACTCCACCCCCCTATGACGACATTGTTGAAAATTAACCAATAAAAATGCAGGCGTGTGCGAGCCTTCATTTGCATACAGGCTCTATAAGTAGCGCGTAACCAAGCACTTCGGAAATAGTCCGGATCGTTCTTGGCGTGTGGCGTTTCTTCTTGTAAAAATGCCTGATCCAGCAAAGTCGGCTCCTGCTCCCAAGAAAGGCTCCAAGAAAGCTGTTACCAAAGTGCAGAAGAAGGACGGCAAGAAGCGCAAGCGCAGCCGTAAGGAGAGCTATTCTGTTTACGTGTATAAAGTGTTGAAGCAGGTGCACCCGGACACCGGCATCTCGTCCAAGGCCATGGGCATCATGAACTCTTTCGTCAACGACATCTTCGAGCGCATTGCCGGCGAAGCCTCCCGCCTGGCGCATTACAACAAGCGCTCCACCATCACGTCGCGGGAAATTCAGACGGCAGTGCGCCTGCTGCTGCCCGGCGAGCTGGCCAAGCACGCCGTGTCCGAGGGCACCAAGGCGGTCACCAAGTACACCAGCTCGAAGTAAGGGCACGTAAAGGACGCAATAGAACAGCTACTTGACCCAAACGGCTCTTTTCAGAGCCACTTAATTTGTCACAGAAAGTGGCTGTGAACACCTGCTAGAAGATTCTGGCTTTTGGTTAGGCGGGGTGGGCCTGTGAACTCCGAGAACATTTGGGTTTGGGGCTAGGTTAGGACCGTGGTAAAGATTGCCATGGCTCTTAAAATCTGGAGCCTGCGTGTGGTGATGTCCCCTAGTGGCACGACTCTTACTGGTAAGGAAAAACTAGTTCCCAAAATGGTCTCTACCTTGTTATACGGAGTTCCCAAAATGGTCTCTACCTTGTTATACGGAGTCTGCGATGGAAGCTTAGATACAGGTAAGTGAGCAAGCAGGTTTGCTTAGTTTAAAGTTGTTTTGTTTTAGGTGGGGGGTGCTGTTCTACTTTTCTGTCTATAAATGTCAACCCAAAGTTTCTCTAAGTGAGCTGGAATTTGTTTTTCTTCGCGTACCCGTGGAAGTCCCTCCATTTCCCACTGCCTTAACCTAAACGTTTCTAGGTGTCTGTCAAGAACGATGAGCAATAAAGCAATATGCTTTAGTCTATTGACCTATGTGTAAGTTCCGACTTAGCATTCCTTACCTAACTTTCTCCCTAACCCAATCCTTCAGCCAGGTAAATTCTGCCTTCCCACCCTTTGGAACATTTAGTCCCAGCCTGGAGACAAAGTCATCTCCTGGGGAGGGATGCTAACGGCATTTAGTGGGTAAAAGTCAGGGATGCTGATAATTCCAAAATGCATAGGGCAGCTCCCCCCCCCCCCCCCCCCCCCCCACAAGAGTCCATCACCTCTGTAACCCCAGTCCTTGTGCGGCAGTTGGTAGACCCAGCTCCCAGACTTCCTTTACATCAGGATTTCTCATTTGGCTCAAATCTTCCTTCCACCCCACCTCATAGTCAATGTTACTGCTCTTGGTGAAAGCTGAGCAGAACGCAGATTTACTCTGATTACTTAACACTGCACAGGAAAATTACCTTCTCCATGGCAAGGAACTTGTTTTTCTGTAACAGTTCCCTGGTTATAAAAACCACCTTGGTGCTTGTTAAATGCATTTCCGGGTGCCTGTCCTGGAACTTCCTGATAAAGCCAGGTTGAAGTGGGGACTGGGGAGTTTGGTGGTTTTTAGTGTTCTCTGGTGTATCTTTAAAAAAAGTTTGGGGTGCATGGTATGCAAAGGACACAACTAACCTATGGGATGAATTTCTAAAGACCCCTTAGATCAAAACTTGCATAATTCAAGACTAATCCTGACAGAGGCTGGTGAATGCTTTACCAAACCACAGGTACCCTTAAGGTGAAAGGAAAAATCTAAGTTTCCAGTTCATTTGGCAAGCTTTGAAATTAAGCCATTCTTGATCAATATTAAGGAATTTGCTTGACAAGTTTGTGCTTAAAACAAATTTTATTATTTTAAACATTTTATTTTGTCAGAGAGCACAAGCAGGCAGAGTGGCAGGCAGGGGCAGAGAAGCAGGCTCCCCACTAAGCAAGGAGCCCGATTGGGGATTCGATAGCAGGACCCCAGGACCATGACCTGAGCTGAAGGCAGCCGCCCAACTGACAGCCACCCAGGCGTCCCATGAATTTTATTTATAATGTAAGAGTTCAAATTTACATCCACTTGAAGTTACATAAAATGGGCTGTATATGATTTCTTTCCCTGGAAAATGAAGATTTTTCTGAGTCATTTTCCCTGGCGAGAGGAATGACTCACTGAGAATTTTAATTTCCCAGTGAAAGAAATCCTTATGCGGCACATTTTATAGTTGGAAAAGTTAATAAGTGAAAAGGCCAGGGTGTCTGTGTTCTACTCCATCAAGTTATCAGCCTCTCAGAGACCCCATCTGGTGTCCTCCCCTTGGATCTTGCAGGCTCTCCTCGATGAGTGACCCATGTTTCTCATGGTCTTTGGAAGTTGTTAAAGCATTGTCAGCTGGCTCACCTAATCAAAAGCTATCATTAATTACTCATGACCAAAGGAGTAAGCCTCAGCCCCTTATCCTGAAACTAAAGGTCTTCTGCCATCTGGCCAAAACTTTCCCCTTCAGTTGCTTGTTTTCCTCCAATCTCTAGCAGAGCCAAAGTGCAGTACCCACTGTCCTGTACTGCCTCTTCTCTTTCTTTGTGCCTTTGTTAGGTGGTCCTTCTAAACTGTACTACTTTCTGTTGCTCTCACACTACTCATAGTCTGTCCATCCGCTGGTACCGTTACTCACATCTTGGTCCTTGAAGCCTTCCCATTCCATTCTAGGTCACAGGAAGTCTTTCTCCTTTTAACTCTTAAGGCTTTCTTTGTTCCTTGCACAATGAATTTTCAATTAACTATAGCCTTGTGAACTAGGTAGCCTTTTTCCTTAATTTTTTCCCCTTGTTTTTACACGTTCTTGTTTGTCTTCTAATAGAAGACCGGGTTTACTTTTTTAAGATTTTATTTATTTATTTGTTAGAGAGCACACACAAGCAGAGGGAACAGCAGGCAGAGGGAGAAGCAGACTCCCCGCTGAGCAAGGAGCCTGATGCGGAACTCAAACCTAGGACCCTGGGATCACAACCTGAGCCGAAGGCAGCTGCTTAAAGGACTGAGCCACCCAGACGTCCCCAGGGTTTACTTTCTTAAAAAATTACTCCTTGGGAATTTTCATAAAGGCTGTTCTAGTGTCCCCTATAAAATAGCATCTTGGAGCACCTGGATGGCTCAGCTGGTGCAGCAACTGACTTTTGGCTTCAGCTCAGGTCATTATCTCAGGGTCATGAGATCAAGCCCTGAGTTGGGCTCCCCACTCAGCTGCTGAGTCTGCTTGAGATTTTCTCACTCTCCTCCCTCTTCCTCTGCCCCTCTCGTGCTTTCTCTCAAATAAATAAAATCTTAAAAAAACAAAAAACATCACAGGGAAAGTTTGTTGACTGATTGCCCAGACCAGAGGATGCTAGAAAATCGGTCTGAAGGTGGTACATTCATGTACTCCAATAGGCTTTTTTTTTTTTTCTCCACTTTTTCCTAAATTTTCTTGCTCCTTTAACCTGAAACACTCATAATAATTACTGACCCAGTTAAAACAACTTTTGGAGATTAAAAACTCCTAAGAGGGGCAGAAAGAGTACTGCACTTGATTGCTTCCCTTTATTCACTTTATATGACCAATACAATGGGATTCTACTGGAGCTTTTCCAGCCTAGTTTAGATGCTGCTTTTCCAGTGCTGCAAACAACCATGAGGAGGGAGATGCATTCCAAAAGATGAAAAAAGTCTGTGGCATGAAGATAAGGAGCTTTAAATATCAGATCCAGTGAGCATTGCAAATGGGCTTGGTCTGGGTTAGGTCAAGTGTCATTAAGACTGGTTAGTCATTATTTCAACTAATGGGGAATGGATTGTGGTATCTGTATAAACTTACAAACATGACCGTTTAACTTTGTCATAATTTGTAGACAAATGCCTCCATTTTAAAACTGGGTCCATTTTCTCAAAGTGATCTAAGAGTCAAAATACTTAAATTCGGGTGACTATAATTCAAGCACAGGACAACAGATGGGAAATGAGTTATATGATCTCTTTGAGGGGCAAAAAGTAGGAGTTATGAAAGAATGTCAATCTTAAGGAACAAGACTGTTTTGGAGAATTAATAGTGATTTTTTTCTACATTTCCTAACTTTAGCTGAGCCATCATGATTTGGCAAAAATAGAAAACTTGATAAAAAAAAAAAAATTCTAGATCCCATATTGCAAACATGAACAGACTTTTGAAATATAAAAGCGGGGTGTGTTTTCTTTTCATGTGTAATCAAAGAAATATATCAAACATATATTAGCAAAGCAATGAGATGAATAAAAAGATGTAATTACATCTCATAAAGGGATTACACCAGAATAAAAATAATTACAACTCAAGGCAAATTGTGTTATTTCCAGAAGACGGGCAAGAAGGAAATATGAGTTAAGGAGAATGATAGGTTGCCTCTGGCTGAAGGGTTCAGGAACATTCCATGAGGAGAACTTACATGTGCCAGGTCCTATATGGGTGATGGGATATAGAGGTATCCTCCTTCCCAAGTCCATGAGGTTTCTCTGGAATATTGTTTGTAACCAATATATCAAGTGTCCTTTGGAAATTTTTTTTTAAGTTTTAGTTTTATCCAATTTTCTGTAACCTCTTTCAGTTTTTTAATCATCTGATTTTGGTAGATGAAATTCTCCACCATTCTATACTCTGTGACTAGAGGTCATAATCCTGCACCCCTCTTCCCGCTTGTAACATTTCCCCAAACCCTGCTGAGGTTGCAACAGCTATGGTCCATAACCCAGTTGAGAAGCTTCACGGTGTAAGTTGTTGGATATTTATACCAACCTACACTGATTGAGAAGCAGTAAGAGGGTAAAAGAAAACTTTTGTTGCCTCTGCTACTCTCAATACTTCCAGTTACCAAATGCGCGGGTTCTCCACACCAACCAATTCTGACCTTACCTCCCTGGATTTGGCACAGATACCACAGAGTAAGGGCTCAGCCCCATAAGACCACCCCCCACTTCAGACACTACTCACAGTAGGGGGTCTCCAGGTTACCCAGGTTTCTGTCAGTCTTGGCTACAAATCAGCGGTTCCCATTGTCCCCTCTTCAGGTTTGATCATTTGTTACAATGGCTCATAGAACCCTGGGGGACATGTTTACCAGTTTATTATAAAAGATATAGGAAAGGATACAGATGATGATGATCCAGATGAAGATGTACACAGGGCAAGGGCCAGAAGGGTCCCAAGTGTGGGAGCTTCTGTCCCTGTGGAGCTGTGGTGTCCACCCTCCTGAGATGTATGTGTGCACCAACCTGGAAGCTTTCTGAGCCCCATAGTTTGGGGATTTTTATGGAGGCTTTATCAAGTAGACATGATGGATTATTGGCTCAATCTCCATCCCTTCTCCTCCCTGGAGGATGGCAGGGGTGGGGGCTACAAGCTTCTAATTATAGCTTGGCCTTTCTGATGACCAGCTTCCATCCTGAAGCTTCCTAGGAGCCCACAAAATCCAACTCTTTAGAACAAAAGACCCTTCCCATTACCAAGGAAATTCCAAGAGATTGAGGAGCTCTGTGTTAGAAACCAGGGGCAGAGACCAGATATATATTTCTTATTATGTCACAGTCCACCCCTGGTCTCTAGCCAGGGACCTGTTACAGCAAACTGATTATAATAAAGTCAAAAGATACTGGCTGAGGGGCCCCTGGGTGGCTCAGGTGGTTGAGCGAACAACTCTTGGTCCGAACTCAGGTCTTCATCTTGGGGTCACGTGTTCAGGCCCCACTGCGTTGGGCTCCATGCTGGGCATGGAAGGTGAGTCCCAATCTTCCCACCTAAGAGCCATATGACCTTGGGAAAGTGTCTTTACTCCTCTGACTCTCAATTTCTTCCTTGTAAAATGAGCAAAATAATGGAACCTACCTTATAGGTTTGTTATGGAGATTAAGTGAGATAATGTGTTGTGTGCGCTTCGTAGAGTACTTGGAACACAGTAAATATTTGATCAGTGTTTCCTTATGATTGTAGTTAGGCACTTCCTGCAGGTACCATTGTATCTCCGGAGCACTCTTCCTGTTCCAACAAGTATGGCTTTAAGAGATTCCTAGTGATTTGAGAGTCACCTTCCTACACACTGGAGCAATAAGACTTTCATTTTCTAAAACATCATCCAAGAAGGCAATTTCACAATTTACTGGTCAGGCCTTTGATTCTGTAGAAACTTCAAGTATCTGCCATGTGTCCTGAAGGAAAAAAATGAATTAGGATACAAAAGACCTTATTTATAGTGTCTGTTAGCAGTGCTCTATAAAGACCTATATTATCTGGCAAATACCTTTTTATTTTAAGTCAGATGATGTTTGCAAAATTTCCCATCGATTGTTCTCTGGAAAAATAAAATACTTTCCTTAAATACTTCTTTTCTATTTCTGATTTCTGAGTTGAAAGCTCTGGATTTTAAGGACTTAACACAGGAGCAAGGCAAGTGAATAAAAATGATTTAGGGCACACTATTAGGTACCACAGAGAAGGACACACCTTATAACCAAAAGGAGACCGAATAGGCAAATATTTGGGCAATGTTAAAATCAAGTATTTTAAAATGGGCTTGGTGGAGTCAGGTTGATGACTTATGACCTCAGCTTTGTTTTTGTAGGCAATGATGTTTGAGCCTTGTCTAAGTTTTAGTTTCTACTTGGTAGATTCTAATTTTCAAATGCATTGAAGGAAAACTCTTTTGGCCAAGAAGGAATATGAAATATAGCTCAGCTACACCACAGATACAACTCTGGGCAAAAGTTGTTCAGTGTTCTTAATATAATTCCCAATCCTAGGGTTGGGCCTTGCACTACTTGAATTTCTTTCTGGAGATGTGTTTCATCTAGTTTGGCATGTCTAGACTCAAGACCCACGATATAACATGTAGAATAAGGAGAAAGAGAAAGACACACTGGTTAACCTAGATATAATAGGGTTACTTCCAACAAGTGAATATACTCTTGTTTCCTTAGGCTTCTGCACTCCTCTGCCTGCTATACTGTGAAAAATGAGGAAAAGTTATTTCGCTTATTGAAGTGTCTCTGTAGGGGACTTTTCCCCTGGTGTCTTTTTAAGTGTTTGAATTATTGAATTGTTCATAGTTTTTTGTTTGTTTGTTTTTTGTTTTTCACATTACTGTTAAGGGACTGGGCAACAGAAATTATTTTTAAGTGAAAATTTTTTTTCAGAAATAGCAACTATGTGTAGAGAACACCATTTTAGGATTAGCAGGAGAGTTAAGTAAGGTAAAACTTGAATTTCAATCCCTGGCCTACAGAAAAAAACCTAAGAAACTTTTCATAGTCTAAGGGAGGTGTATTTCATGGTATTAAGATTGTGGGATGTGTTTAGATGGGAACGGGGCACAACAGATCAATCTTTCTGGATTAGTATATGCAAATCATTTCTAACGGGGAAAAGTGGAGTCTCAGGCATTGGCAGATCAAGTCGACTAAAACTTGTTGAGGATATAGAGGATCTGAAGAACATGGTTAACAAAATGAGTCATAACTATACTTACCCCCACACCATCTTGTATCCAAAGTAGAAAATATACATTTTGAATTCACATAAATACTGATAACAACTGGCCACGTGAAAGATGACAAATGGAAGCTCAACAAGTGTTGAAAAACTTGAAAGTATATGAGACACATTCACTAATCCTAATGCAAGGACATAACTTAAAATATTCTTCTTGATCTATACTGTTAGGAAAAAGCACAAGGACTAAAGAGGACGTAAAAATAAAAATTATATACTTTTTGTATACAATAATAACAAAGATAGCACTTATATGTAGAGATCAGAGGAAAATTCATAGCTTTAAAATGCAACAACTGCACAATTTATGGTTAAACTGAAGAATACAGGGGCGCCTGGGTGGCTCAGTGGGTTAAGCCGCTGCCTTCGGCTCAGGTCATGATCTCGGGGTCCTGGGATCGAGTCCCGCATCGGGCTCTCTGCTCAGCAGGAAGCCTGCTTCCCTTCTTCTCTCTCTGCCTGTCTCTCTGCCTACTTGTGATCTCTCTCTGTCAAATAAATAAATAAAAATCTTTAAAAAAATGCATTTACGAGATAATGAGAACTATTAAAAATAATGAAGTAAACTTTTAACATAACACCGAATAAAGGGACACCAAAACAGGAGGGAAGTAGAGGCATAAATTAGGGCTGAAGCAGAAATGAATAGATATTACTTCCTCACTCCCCCAAAATAGAATCAATTAAGCCAAAATCTGGTTCATTGAGAGAAAGTTAAAGGGTTAATCCTTTGGTAATTTAATATTGAAAGAGAAAAAGTACACTACTATACCAGCAACATCAAATATAGAAGATATTTTAAATGGTATGTGTATTTTAATACATGGATTTGCAAATGTAGACAGAATATTTAGTTTTTAATATAAGTGATCAAAGTTGCCTTAAGAAAGGTAGAATGAGGGGCGCCTGGGTGGCTCAGTGGGTTAAAGCCTCTGCCTTCAGCTCAGATCATGATCCCAGGGTCCTGGGATCGAGCCCCGCATCGGGCTCTCTGCTCAGCGGGGAGCCTGCTTCCTCCTCTCTCTGCCTGCTTCTCTGCCTGCTTGTGATCTCTGTCTGTCAAATAAATAAATAAAATCTTAAAAAAAAAAAGAATAAAGGTAGAATGACTGAATAAAAATAGCTGAAGGAGAAACTGAAAAAATAGGCAAAGACCTATCCTTAGGTCTACCAGGTCCAGAGAGTTTCACCAGACATTGAGGGAAGAGACAATATTTATATAAATGGATCAAGATAATAGAAAAAAGATTAAAATCCGCATGCAATTATTATGAGGCAAAGAAAGCAACAGATACTATTAAGTTTAAGTGAACTAAGTGTGCCTGGGTGGTGTGGTTGGTTAAGCATTCAACTCTTGGTTTCTGTTCAAGTCATGATCTCAGGTTGTGAGATCTAGCCCAGCATCGGGCTCTATGCTCCACACACAGTCTGCTTAAGACTCTCTCTCCCTCTGCTTCTCCCTCCCACTCTGTCTCTAAAATAAATAAGTCTTAAAAAAAAATTAAGTGAAATAAGCCTTGCAAAGCAATAAAAGAGTGTTTGGTAAGGAAACGAATCCATAGAAGTTAGATATTATGGGCCACAATATAGATTTCAAAGTGGAATGAAGAGTAATTGGGATAAGAAACTGGGAGCTGTTAGGTACACGGTTAGGATTTGAATTCTAGTGTGTTGGACCCAAAGCCTGTGAAATGTCAAGATGTGACTGAATTCAAGTTAGGAAATTACTATTTTCTAAAATACATATGGTACTTACGAACCTGTTGCAAATGTCTAGTTCTTCTCTTTCAGGCCTTTTTCTGCCCTTTCAGAAGAAATGGTCTTCAAAGTCACAGCCAGACTCCAGAGCTGATTCCCCAGAGATCATGCCATGGCCTCCTCAAAATTATCTCCTAACGGAGAACCACATTTGGAGAATTTATTTTTTCAGAATGTGTAAACCAATTATTTTGAGTCTTTCTTAGAGATATTCTGTCTCCATTAACTCGCTCATCGTGTTTGGGAAACTTCCCCTTTAACACATGGTCTCTCTTCACAATTTATTCTTTTTTTTCTTTTTAAAGATTTTAATTATTTATTTGTCAGAGAGAGAGAGAGAGAGAGCACATGCGTACAAGCACAGGCAGGCAGAGGTGGAGGAAGAAGCAGGCTTCCAGCTGAGCAAGGAACCCAATGTGGGACTCAATCCCAGGACTCTGGGATCATAACCTAAGCCGAAGTCAGATGCTTAACCGACTGAGCCACTCAGGCGTCCCTTCACAACTTATTCTTAAGTGGAGGAGGTAAGGAGTAACATGTACTTTATGTGGTATGGAGATGAAATGGGGAAGGCAGAAAGATGAGCTTCTCACCCTCTAGGGATTTGGACCCTACAATTAGAAACAAACCTAGAAATAAGGAATAAAGTAAGGACAGCAAACAATTTTATTGGCTCCCATTTGACTGCCAGTGTGCATTCCAAGGAAGTCTATACCTAAAAGACCTTCTGGAGGTCCAGATTTTCAACTGACTAGAATTTTTTTTTTTACATCCTGCTTCCCATTGCCAAGCTTAATAGACAGTTCTCTTAGGGTCTTTCAGTTTTTAAATTCTCCTAACAATGAGATTGGTAATAATCACTTCTTAAGATTTTAACAATACTGTTTATAATAACTTACAAAAATGAAAAACCTTGGAACAAATCTAATGGAAAGATGAACAAAACTTCTAGGGAGAAAATCATAACATTTTTGAGAGAGATTAGCAAGGATATAAATAAATTGGAGAGTTATACCATGTTCATGAATTAGAAAGTCAGGTATGTATACATATGTATGTATATGTATGTATACAATGATGTCCGTATCTCTCCTTCACTATCACACCCCAAATCTATATAGTTAATGCAATCCCACTCCAAATCCAGTAGTCTTCTCAGGAGAATTTGACATAGTTTATCACTGATTTTTTTTTGAGGCCTTTCTTCTTTTCTGTTTTTCTATTTCACTAGCTATTCCTTGTCAACATCCTCTGTTGCCAATGCTTTTATACAACCTTTAAAATTTGGTGCACCCCAGGGTTCAGCCTTAGACCCTTATCTGTGCTTTCTGCTTACATTGTCTCTTCTAATCCCATGGCTCTAAATGCCATATATATATATGATGATTCTCAAATTTTTATCTCTACTTCAAAATTGTTCTCTGAACTCCACTGCTTTTTCAACAGTTAAATAGGAATCTTGACATGTCCAATACAAAACTTTTGCTTCTTGCTACTCCTCTCTCCTGTTACACCAACTTGCTCTTTCGCAGTTCCTGGTCTCAGTCAGTGGAATCAGTTTATTGCTTAGGCCCAAATCTAGAAGTTGTTTCTGGTTCCTCTTTTTCCCACATTCACTACATCTAATCAAATCAGCACGTTTTCTGGGCACTTCTCAACACCTCCACTGCTCCCTCTGAGTCCAAACTACCATTGTCTGTCACCTGGATTCCTAACTGGTTTCCATGCTTCCACTGTTGTCCAACCCTTGGTGCCCATGGGCTCTATCTCCAACTGGCCTGGTGGCAGTGAGGACTGCTGGTCCCCTTCCAGCCAACTGCCAGCTATGCCTCCATTCCATCTGGTTTTCAGGAGGTCTGGTTATCTTTGGCTTCTGGGGTGGAGGTGGGGGTGATTCCTGAATCTAGAGGCTCTAGGGTTTCTCCCAACTGTGCGGTAGCCAGGAAAGACGTAAAATGGACCCAACTCTTCCCACTTTACCCCAAACCAGTCCATATGCCCTGAGGTTTCCTTCTCAGGCTAGTAACACAAATGGGCCTGAACTCCTTTAGAAGCTGGAATGAGTTTAGGGCTTTCCCTGTGGAGCCTGGAAGATGAAAAACTGAACCACCCTTCTCATAACCAATTGCCTGTTCTGCTGTGATTGTCTCCTCTGGGATGTTGTGCTTAGTTCTGCAAGCCCTGGGGATTACAGAATGTGCCCGAGCGCCATGATATGTCCAGCAGGTTTTTGGGTATTGTCCCTGAGCAGTCTCAAAGCTATGAAAGCACATCCTCCCATCCTCCCTTCCTCCCTCCCTCCTTCCCTCCACACCTACCACCCTCCTCCCTGCCACCTGCACCAATCCCTCCGGGGCCTTGTACTCAGTCCTGGAAGCTCTGATCACCCGGGATAGGACCGGCTTTGGGAGAAGCCATGTGATGTCCGAAGGCATTTCAGAGCGGCCCCTGAAGGGCCTACGGTCTCCCTGCCCACTGCCCAGCTGGTTCTGCAGGCCCGGGGTCCCTTCCTGGCTCTGATGGTGGTGGAACTGGTAGGAAAGTCATCTGTGCTTGAATGAACTGCCGTCATTCACTCCTAACCTGCTCCTTCCCCGCGGCGTCTCCTCCAGCCACCTTTCCACTGGGTCTCCCGGCAGTTCAGCGCCCGTCCCCTTCCGTGGTCTCCCAGTCATAGTCCTCCTCTCCGTGGGGTGGCGCCACCGCCAGGTCTGCGAGCAGGAGGGTCGGCCCCAGGCCGGCCTAGAGAGGGGTTTTTCAGCTCCGCACTTCCGGGAGGCCGCCAGCCAACCCGCACTTTTTGGTTTCCCGCCGTACTTCCTGCGGCTGGAGACCCGGCGCAGTGGGGAATCGGGATGTCACATTTGCCAACCCCGAACTGGTAACTACTTCGGAGTTTGGGGGGCCGCCCACGAATTGGGTGCTCTTCTGGGTACCGGGACGAATGGGACACTCACGACTCCTTGCTCTCCTCTCCCCGTCGGCCGCCCCGGCCGCCGACACATGCCAAAGGCCGTTTCTCGCCGCTGCAGGCTCTGGGGAAGATCTCTCACCAGGTTTGGGGGAAGGTTGCGAAGAGCGGGAGGCGAGCTAAGGTGGCAGTGTGCACGGGTGGCCACAGGGTGGAGCCAGCGAGACTGCGAGACTCCTTCGGAGCCCAAGTTCTCCGGGCGGTGCCACAAACCGCCTAGGTTTTTTGATCCAGGAACTGGTTGTAGCCATTAATTAAACGTGGAGCTTAAAGGAGTGTATTCGTGACCGTGAAAAGCTGAATGCAGTAGAATCTACTAACCGTGCCAGTTAGGAACAGAGAAATGGTTGATGAGCATATTTGCAGCCAAGTAAAAATGTGACCCCGAATTTACAGTATCCTGTATTTTTTAAGTATTAAGTATTTTAAGTAATATCCAGTATTTTTTAAGATTTTATTTATTTGACAGAGAGAGATCACAAGCAGGCAAAGAGGCAGGCAGAGAGAGAGAGGAGGAAGCAGGCTCCCCGCTGAGCAGAGAGCCCGATGCGGGGCTCCATCCCAGGACCCTGAGATCATGACGCCAGCCGAAGGCAGCGGCTTAACCCACTGAGCCACCCAGGCGCCCCCCCCCCTTTTTTTTTAATTAACGAAAAATTATTCTAAATTGCTCTCAAGAAAGTTAAGAACACCAACTTACTTTCTGTACATTCCTTTTACTTGGAGGTGTAATGTTGATCTGTTGATCTGTTAGAGGTAAAAGAAGTTTCATCTCTCTTTTTGAAATCAGGCAGAATACGCAACTGAGAAGCACTGAATCATGGGTGAATGCGTTGTCAACTCCTTCCTTCCCTTAGAATACTGAAAATGCAGGGAGACTGCTCTTGGAAACCAGTTGATAATTCCTAGCATGCTTTTTATAGATCTTAAATACTCCATGTTAGCATTTATGCTTTTACAGTATTTCCAGCTTCTTGCCTTATGCTTTCTTTAGGATTTTACATCCTCTTCGTGGTTGAATGGAGCTAGATAACTAGGTCTGACCAGTAAGGTGGAAGTGTTGTGTGTCCCTTCTGGGCTGAGAATTTAATTCCTGGTTTGGGATGCTCCATGCTCTCTCAGCTCTGACACAACTGCTGGCAGTGTTCCCCAAAGTGCCACCTTAACAGCCTTCTCATTTGCCTCTGGTGTAACATGAATGAATGATAAACCTCTCTTGGTTTAAGGGGCTGAGATTAAGGAGTTGCTTGTTACCTTAACAAACCCTGGCCTCTTCTTACACAGCCTAATTCACAGATGAATGGGTCAGGTGTAGAGCTGTGCATAAGTTTGTTGCCTAGATAAGATGCGGTTATTAGTATTTCTTAACACTCTTTGCATTGTTCTCAGGACTCTCCCTCAAGAGCCAGGCTGTTTTTGTTGTTGTTGTGGGTTTTTTTTTTTTTTTTAATAATAATAAGACAGAAGGTCTTTAAACAAAAATTGTCATAAATTCTGCTTTACCTGTCTTTACAGTATACCAGGATTCAGAACATCTCAGCATGGGCGAGAATATTTATTTCTAATTCCTAGCGTTGCCCTTAATGCCCATAAACATGAGACACAAAAACTTACCTGTTTTGTGTCTGGTACACAGAAATTTTTTTATCCTCGGGGCAATAAATCATGATTAGTATGAGTAAGAGGTATGCCTTTCTTTTGCAGCCTGGGTGAAGGGTGAGTGGGAAAGAGTAGGTAGAAAAGCAGAACTGGCTTCAAACATTTACAGTGAGTGTGTTCTGAGGCACACAGTATAGTGTTCTCTTTTAAAAATATGGATGTCTTTAGAAGTGTTATTGGGACAAATGGGTTTTATAAGACTCCAAAGACTTTATAAAATTTGCAGTGGCGTACAAAGCACTCAGACTGAACCCTGGGAGATGTTGGATAGAGTTTGAGGTGCAAGATGTTTATTAAGGATGAACCCCTATAAAAGGAAGAGTGAAGAGGTAAGAGTGGGCAGTGGAAGAAATCAAGAGTGCAACAAAAGCTTGCTAGAGCCTTGACCATACCGCTGAGGAGCTCTGGAGCAAATACTGCTCGCAAGCATGGCCTGCTTTGGGCTGAAATGTCCTGTTCCATTCAGGCAAGACATGCTGGGTACTCTGGGAAAGATATGACTTTGGGAGAGCTGTGGGGGGTCTCAGCAGACAACAGTTTGCCTTCTGCTGGGTTTTGCAATTCTTTCCCTTCTCTCCCTTTGGGCCACTCGCTCCCCACTTGGATCCAGTCATTTCTGTGTGTGTGTTTCCAGTACAGGATGGAATGAAAATAGTGAGCTCTTAGATAGGTAGGGACAAGTGTCAGGGACAGGGAACCCAACCACTGTAGGGAAACTGGAGGGCTGGGCACCCACCTGGACAAAATATGAGGTGGTACCAGGCATTGACCCGACCGAGCACCAAGGCTGGGAGAACCAGCAGGTAGGCATCAATTTGGGGGACTCCCAAGAACCTATTCCTGTCACAGCTACAGGCCAGAAGAAACAGAAGACTGAAGTGCAAATTGTTCAAACGTTAGAGTAGGCAGTTAGGTTCTAACAGGATACATGGAGGCCAGCAAAGAGGAAGTCATGGCTAGGACTGTGAATGTCAGAGGCCTGTCCCCACAGAGCCCGATGCGGGGCTCAATTTGAGGACCCTGAGATCATGACCTGAGCTGAAATTAAACAACTGAGCCCTGAGACCAGTATTATCTTGAAGTTGGTTAGTAATCATCCAGAAAATCAGAAGGGCAGAGTAAATCTCTGGAGGTAAGAGCTGGGGCTTCATGACATCACTACCCCTCCCCAGCTGAAGCTGCCCCTTGCCCCTCCCTGCTGGGAGGTCTGGATATAATTTATTAAGGAAAGCCTCGGTTACATGGTCTTCCTGTGGGGTGGGGGAGTGGGATAGGCAAGCAGGACTCCTGGTATCTCTGGACATGGAGATGTTATGAGAAATCCTCATACGAAAGGGCAGAAGTCATGCCCCCATCTGCCTAGTGAGCATCTGCCGTGTTCTCTGTAAGCTGTGTGGATCTTCCCCTGCTTGTGTGCTGGAGAGAGAAGACACCAGATAACTGCGTGGACTCCAACGATGGGTCAGCACTCCACCCACAGTCTCTCAGGAGCTGTCTGCAAGTTTCCTTTCCTTTTTTTGGGTCTGCGTGCTTTTCTTGTCTCCCTGATCCATTCTCTCTTTATCTGCCTCCTTGTAACCCTCATTCTGTCTCTTTCTCTGTCTTAATCTCTTGTACATAGGTACACACTTACCTTTTCACCCTGTCCCTAAAAATAATAATATTGTTCAAACTACCTAGTAGGATAATCAGGTTAGACTGGACTTCCAAGTTATTAAAGATTTCTTTAGAGTAGGTCTCACTTCAAATCATCCCTGATGACCCATTTTCCAAGCTTATCTTCACTTAAGTCAGCTCATTTGTTTGTTTTATTTCAGAGTTAATCAGATGTCATGGGAGTCACAGTTTTAATGTCTTTAAACTTTGGGATGTTTGCACCCCAGTGCTTGCACAGAGAAGAAGGGGAGGGACTGTCTGGGTCCGTGGGCACCAGCTGGGCCACTGCTATGGCCCTCCTTCCAGGGGCTTCTGGTATGTCCTTTCTTGCAGTGCTCTTGTTCATGACATTATGGCTCTTCTAAATATTTCTATTCTTGAAGGTAGGAGTTTACTCTTTTCTTTTGACCGGAATCCAAAGAGACTTCTAAATTGCACTTTTTCTTTCTTTCCAGTTCCTTATATATAATCATACAGAAAATGGTGTCCACCAAAAACAGTATTCCCACTGCCAGATAGAAAAGAACGTGAAACCAAACAGGAGGTCGTGTCTGGAGGCCTGAAAAAGTGACAAGGGGAAGAAATGCTAGTTAGAACGCAAAGCGATCTGGCTGATTTATGTCTGGGAGGGAAGGCTGGCTGACACCTGGTATGCCTGTCCCCAGCAGAGACACAGGTAATTTCAGGGGGCAGGAAGGTGCTGCACTTGGGCTATGTGGTGTACAGTCCAGGGGCAAGCTCCTCATACGAGCTTAACTGCCAGGGCCCTCAGTGGACTTACTTCCTAGTTTTGGACATAAATGGCAGAGAAATAGACTTTAATACTTGAAATGAATTTGGGTTGAAGATAAATTTTTCCCAAAGAGTCTTTGTTTTAGAGCTCAGTCTCCCTACCTCAGCCAGACAGACACTTGGGCAAGTATTTATGTGCAATCCACAAACTCCCTACCTCACCAGTCTACCATCTGAGCTCCTTGAAATAAGAACTGTACCCCCAGTGTCTTCATATCCCCACACCAATGACAATACACAAGAACTCAATATATTGATTAGATTTGGGGGGTGGGGGGAAAGTGAGGGGGAAAGAAAGAGGAGAGAAAATAGGAAATGAAGAAGAAAGGAAGGAAATAAAGGGGGAAAGGAAAGGGAATTTAATGAAGTTCATGAGAATAGTGAAGGTACGAATCAAGAGTGGAAAGGCCTGTTTATGGGTTTTTCCTGGCTGGGCGATGAAATCCCCTTAAACAGACCTCAGCCCTGAAGGAAAAAAGGGAGCATCTTTTCCATGTGCCTCCTCCTGTCAATTCCCTTCATTCTCACCAAGCACCTGAAGCTCCAACTCGGGGCTGCGCTTGACCATGCTGCCGTCTTCCGTGGTAGCCTCACACCAGTATAAGCCCGAATCTTCTCTCGTAGCAGTTAGTATCTGGTATTCAGAGGCTGTGTTCCTGCTCAGCAGGGTCTTGCTGCCCATGTAGAAGGAGAAGTAAAGCTGCAAACCAGGTCTCTGTAGGAGCAACTTTGTTTCACAGCTCAGGTTGACCAGATGCCCCTCCAGGATGGGTGATGACAAAGATGCTTTTAGCACTGGGGCTGGAAATAGCTCTAAAGAAAACGTTGATGGAGACAGGGTTGCCTGCTTCAGTGTTAAGGTTTTGTTGTTGTTGTTTTGTTTTTAACAAGAGATATGCCCCCTTCCTCCTTGGGAAACCTGCCCCTAGAGAATGCATCCATAAGACAACTTTTCCCACTTCTAGCAGAGAGGCATTCCACATAGAAACTCTTATAATGGCCAGCTTCCTCATTTCCTGCTGTGGCCCTCCACACTGTCCAGGCTTCCCTGAATAGCCATATTATTATGTGACCGTGCCTTTTGGTAGTGGTCCACCAGGAGTGGACACTGATCCATACACTAGCCAGGTCACTGACTGATTATTTGTGTTACTACCTCAAAAGATAATCTGGGACAATCCTCTCTTTCCCATTAGGAATGATGAATTCTTTTTCAGACAGAAAAAAAATTGCTTGTAGTTAATGAGTACTAAGATGAAAGAACCAGTCAAGCCCACATGCAAGCTGGAACAGAGGAAGCTGCTTTAGTTAGCAGACGTTCAGAAAGAAGTAGAACTAGAGAGGCCACATTGCCTCTGAGAGATAGAAAGTATAACCAAGTCCTAATGTCCTCATGGCTTCTGTTTCTAGGGAGCTTTTTATGAGATTCCATTGAGTTCTTTTCTTACTTTTTTTTTTTTCAAAGATTTTATTTATTTATTTGACAGAGAGAGAGATCACAAGTAGGTAGAGAGGGGGAAACAGGCTCCCTGCTGAGCAGAGAGCCCAATGCGGGGCTCAATCCCAGGACCCTGAGATCATGACCTGAGCTAAAGGCAGAGGCTTAACCCACTGAGCCACTCAGGCACCCCCCATTAAGTTCTTTTCTAATAACTCTCCTACCTCCCATGAGTGAATCTCTATTCCTTGCAACTAAAATAAAATTGATGAAATAGATCCTCACTATGCCCTGGCCTTCATGTTAGCTCCTGGGATTACTGAGGATGTATTGTGGTTTATTGGAAAGAGCAACAGACTGAGGCCCAGATAACCTCAGTTCCAGTCCCAAGCTAGCCACTGGTCATTTCATGGCCTTCCATGAAACAACGACTTCCCCGGGAACTTAAGTCTCTTCACTTGCAAACTTAAGTGATGATTTATGATGGTCCTTAAAACTACAGCTTTATGACTATTCAGATACATACCTTTTACAGTGATATATACTCCTGCTGATTCAAAGCGTTGCTTTCCCATGGCTGAGCAGTGATAGATGCCATTGTGACTCAGGTTGGTTTTCAGAATGGTGAATTCAGAATTCCCAGTAGAAAATTTAAAGACCTTGCCATTTTGGTAGAAAAGCACATTGTGTATCGTCTTATTCTTCCATCCATGACACCTCAAGGTCAGAGGTTCCCCTTCCGTGACAACTCTGCTAGAGACCTGGAGTAGTAGCCAATCTGGAAATTGGAGACCCAAAATGTATCTATACAGTAGCAGAGGTACAAGGAGGCTAGAACTGGGCCCTGGGGGGGGTTTCTTATCTTTTTTTTTCTTTACAATATTCCAACCTCAGAGCTCTGCTGAGTTTGAGGCCTGTTGCCCATCCCTCAATTATCTTTAGCTCTATTGGGAAGAAAAGTAGTCTTTACTATTTTTATTTTTTTTATTATTTTTTTAATTTTTTTACTTTTACTGCTTTACTGCACACAGCCCCTTCTTATCTTCGGTTTCTGATTTCAGAAGTTGGTTGGGATAAAAACAATTTACTGTATGCGGTAGGCAGTACTCTAAGATGACATCCCCCACCCTCGTGAATCACACCCTTGCATAATCCCCGTATGTGTGGAACCGGAAACTTGCTTCTAATCAACAGGATATGACAAAGGGTATGGGATGTCTCTGTCATGATGATGTTGCATTATATGACTCTGTCTTAGCTGACTGGCCTGAGAGCCTCCCACTGGTCTTGAAGTGAGCTACTCTGCTGGGAGAGGGCCAAATGGCAGGGGCCTGCCTCCAAGAGTCAAGACTGGCCTCCAGCTGACAGCCAGCAAAAGGAAGTGAACTACATAAGGAAGTGAATTCCCAAGTCTACCAATGACCACGTGCGCTTGGAAGAACTATAGGAAGGAACCTGTCATACCCTGATTGCGGCCCCTGCGGAGCACCCGGTGAAGCTGTGCAGAGACTCCTGACTCATGGAAAGATAACAAATGTTGTTTTAAGCTGCTGTGTTTGTGGTGATTTGTTACACAGCAATAAAAGAAATGAATACGCTCCAACTCTTAAGTTGTTAATGGGATCCCACATACTAAAACAAACACACAGAATAGCAAACATGTCCAGATGATATATACTTCTAATAAACTTCTAAAGTGACAGGATACACATATGTGCAGATCTGTGATCTAGTTGGTAAAAATGAGCTCCAAGTCCAAGGGCTCCTCCCTTTAGATGTACACCTCTACACAGAACTAAAAATGCTTCCTTTTTCTTTCCCTGGGGCAGTGGGTTTGGCTAAATGAGGACCAGTATCTTAAATGACAAAAGAAGAGAATGGACAGTAGTGCTTTTTCCCCCTCCAGAACTTACCTAAGAATGGAAGGCTAGATGTGTTCCAGTGCTAGATGGAGCATGATTTTTATAGTTTCGGATGCTGCCGTAGTGATTCTAAATATAATGAATACTCTTCTCTCCCTTATTCCCATTGGCAACCAAGAGGTGCTCTACCTAGAGACTACACTACCCAAACACAGACACCTTTGCTTTATACATCTACAAACACAGTGGTAGATTTTAACACCCCTCCATCTGAAATGGTCAAAAATACTAGTGATGATATATGAAATATTTGAATTAATAGAGTTGGTTTTGTGGATTAATATAGGATGCTTAGCTTAGAGAAGATTCATACTTTCCCAACATACATGCAACAGTTACAAATAGTAGATACTAGGCCACAAGCAATTTTCAACAAATACTAAAGAACTGATATCATATTTAACAAATTCTTACCAAAATGCCATAAAATTAGAAATCAGTAACAAAAGGCCACCTTCCTAAAACACTTCCAAATAATTCACGAGGAAAGAAAAATACATACATACTAATGAAAATTAAAAATATTTAGCCTTAAGTGGTAGTGGGAGTATTATACAACAAAATTCATAGGATGCAGCTTTTAGCAGACATTACTGATTTCCTACTCAAAAGCCATTCTCCACCTTTATCACCTTGGAGCAGGAGGGGAATGCTCACTAAGCCATATGATTAAGACTTAGGTCCTCAGCACACACACACACTTAATTGAAGTAACAGAGAGCTACTACAACTGCAGTTGAATCCTCCACTGCTGGTTAACAATGGCAAAACTTTTTTTTTTAAGATTTTACTTATTTGACAGCACAAGCACAAGCAGGGGGAGTGGCAAGCAGAGGGAGAGGGATTAACAGGCTCCTCCAGTGAACAGAGAGCCTGACTTGGGGCTCAATTCCAGGACCTGGGGAGCATGACCTGAGCTAAAGGCAGACATTTAAATAACTGAGTCACCCAGGCACCCCTATGGCAAAACATTTTTAAATAAGGGCATAGAGAACACCAACCCAAAAACCTGATGTATTATACTACTGTAAATGTAAGCACTTCTTTCACTGAAAAAAGAAAACAGCATAGATAGCAAAAAGACAAGCCACAGAGTGGAAGATATTTGCAACACTTGAAAAAGGACTAATTTCTGAAATATAGAGCCCTTACAAGTCCATAAGTAAATACAATAAAGAAAAACTGGCAAAAAACCTAGACAGGTACTTTACAAAAGAGGATATCCAAATAGGTAAGAAGTCTGTAAAATTCTTAAGGTCAGGAGTCTTCAGAAAAATGTAAATTAAAGCTATGTGATAACTATTGCACATGCACCAGAATGGCTAAACTAAAAAATACGGAAACTAGTGGTTTGTATGACAGTCTATAACTGTTAAAAAACTGTATGACAGTCTATAACTGGTTAAAAAAATAAATAAACCCACCGAGTGTTGATGAGGATGAAAAGGAACCAGAACTCTCGAACTCCACTGGTGGGAGTGTAATATGGAATAACTGCACTTTGAAGAACTAAAGCTGAACAAATATATGCACATTTTGTGACCCAGCAATTCCACTCCTAGGCATATTCCAGCACATAATCTATACATATGTACAACAAAAAACCTGTATAAAAATGTCCACAGTGAATACATTATATGTTTATAAAAAATTTAAAAAGAAAATGTCCACAGGGACGCATGGGTGGCTCAGTTGGTTAAGCAGCTGCCTTCGGCTCAGGTCATGATCCCAGTGTCCTGGGATCGAGTCCCGCACATCGGGCTCCTTGCTCAGCAGGGAGCCTGCTTCTCCCTCTGCCTCTGCCTGCCACTCTGTCTGCCTGTGCTCACTCTCTGACAAATAAAATATTAAAAAAAAAAATGTCCACAGTGGGGGCACCTGACTGGCTCCGCTGATATAGTGTATGACTCTTGATCCTGGGGTTGTGAGTTCGAGCCCCATGTTGGGTATAGAGATTACTTAAAAAAATAAAATCTTTTTAAAAAAAAAAGTTCACAGTGGTACTATTTATAAGAGGCCCCAGATAGAGGGGCCCCTGGGTGGCACAGTTGGTTAAACATCTGACTCTTGATTTTGGCTCAGGTTGTGATTTCACTGTCCTGAGATGAAACCCCACGAAAGCGTGGAGTCTGCTTGAGATTCTCTCTCCCTCATGTTCTCCCCTCTCTCTCATATAATCTTTTTTTTTTAAATATAAAATATATTCTCAATACATCATCATGCTGGGGCTTCTAGAGTCTGTGCAGAAGTAAAGAAAATGGCCTCTTCCCACCCCTGCTTCATTTTTTGTTACTTGAACCATGGAACACTTTGCTTCTGCTTGAACTACACAAAATTCTTTTTTTTTTTTTTTTTAAAGATTACTTGACAGAGAGAGGTCACAAGTAGGCAGAGAAAGGCAGAGAGAGAGGAGGAAGCAGGCTCCCCAATGAGCAGAGAGCCTGATGCGGGGCTTGATCCCAGGACTCTGGGACTATGACCTGAGCCAAAGGCAGAGGCTTAACCCACTGATCCACCCAGGTGCCCTGAACTACACAAAATTCTTAAAATAGTTCTGTCGGCGCGGGGGGGGGGGGGGGGCAGTCAAGCCTCTGCCTTCAGCTCAAGTCATGATCCTGGGGTCCTGATATTGCTCTGGGGTCTGAGCTCACTGCTCAATGGGGAGGCTCCTTCTCGGTCTCCCTCTGTTCATGCCTGCATATTCTCCCTCTCTCAAATAAATAAACTAAAAAAAAAAAAAACCAGTTCTGACAGCTCCCCTTACATCTGTAGCCTAGCATCTGATTCCCGGATATCTAAGAGACTCATGAGGAACGCCTAGCATTTCCTCTGATATTCTCAATATTTCCTTGGCTAAAACACATTACCTCCAAAAGCAATCTAGTCCTTACAAATTTAATTCTGCCTCCAGCATGGATTAACTTTTACATGATCAATTACAATGAAGCTTTAACTTAACTGCTTTTGAATAACTAAAGAGCACATTTGAGTGATTTGTACTGAATAATGGAACATTACCCTAAAAAGTACTGCAGTTTCCATTTCTTGACAAATAGAAACCTTTTACAGATTTAAGTGGATAGTGGGGTTTTATTTCCCCTTGTATTCATCAGTTTAAAATGCATCATCTAACAGTAATTTCATGTCCAGAATATTATCTTACAGATATATTATGAAATGTGCCCCAGACTATACATAGAAATGTCTATTGCGGCATTGCTTGTAAACACAAAAAACTGGAAATACACTTCAAGTTTACTAATAGGGAAAATGATTTAATCAGTTAAAGCACAGCCATAAGGCAGACATTTGAAAGTGCACGATAGATGTCTATTGATTTAAACAGACCCTCAAGGTATTTTAAGTGATAAAAGCAAGGTATAGAACGGTATACAGAGTATTCTACCAACCACTTTTTTAAAAAGTTCATATATGTATTAGGAGTTTTACTTCTATGGCAGGTGACCGTGGGACTAGGGCTTTGGGGTGGAAGAGAGAGGTCATTGTTCATCACTGTATGCTTCTCTGAATTATTTACTATGTGCAGGCATAAATTTTTTCAACGAAATTAGATCATTTTAATTTTTTAAAAAAGATCTTATATCGGGGTGCCTGGGTGGCTCAGTGCGTTAAAGCCTCTGCCTTCAGGTCAGGTCATGATCCCAGGGTCCTGGAATCGAGCCTCGCATTGGGCTTTCTGCTCCGCAGGGTGCCTGCTTCCTCCTCTCTCTCTCTGCCTCTCTGCCTACTTGTGATCTCTGTCAAATAAATAAATAAAATCTTTAAAAAATAAAAAAATAAAAAAGATCTTATTTATTTAAGAGAGAGCATGAGCAGGCAGAGGGAGAGGGAGAAGCAGGCTCCCCACTGAGCAGGGAGCCTGATGCCTGGCTCGATTCTAGGACCCTGAGATCACGACCTGAGCTAAAGGCAGATGCTTACCCAACTAAGCCACCCAGGTACCCCAAAATTAGATCATTTTAAATAATAAAATCTTGGGTCTGAGTTTTATACTGGATAACCTGCTCACAGCTGTCCCAGTTGGGGTGCTGTTGGGGCAGTTAAAGGACCCTAATGTGATATCCTGAGTATCTTGACTTAATTTCATCTAGTAGGCACATAGAGCTGAGACTCATACTCTAATAAATGAAAACACATATCTGGCATGCAAAAAGGAGAAAACACAAGGAACACCTTGTGATTTCCAACTCTCCTGCTCCATGCCATACTTACCCCTGTGGACTTCCAGCTGTACTGGGTCACTTGGCACTGAGAGACCTGTCTGGCACCTGTATTCACCATTGTCATTGACACTGGCAGCAGCAATTCTGTGTCTGGGGGTCAAGGTGTGAATGGCTGTGCCATTGAGAAACCACTGTGTAGAGGTGTCCCCAGGTAAACGGGGTCCCTCACACCATAAGTTTACATTTTCCTCTTGGAACACACTGACCCATGGAGGTTGCAAGGTGATCACTGCCTTTGAGGGGTCTGGGGATTTTAAAAAAAAAAAAAAAGAAAAAGACCAAATGGAATAAAAGGAGGGTCTGAGCAATTGGTAAAGTTTTCTGGGTAGCACAAAGGTAAAAATATATATTTAGATTAGACAGAAAAGTAAGCAAATGGGAACCTACAAAAACTAGATACTGAGAGTATCCAGACTCTGTGCAGAGAGCTCTGTTCATGTTATCAAATCAACATCAGGACGTTGGAGCTTAGGGGTTCCTAAGAAACAAATGACTAATTTCGTTTTCACTGTTGGTAAACAAAGAAGCAGGGTTTTTAAACCAAGGAAAGTCGACTGGAGCCAGTTGTCATGCCCCCTGTGCAATATTTTCCCTAAGGGTTAAACTCAGGCCTTAATTAGCATTTGCACTGGAAACCAATACTCAAACTCTCACTTTGAAACCTTCAGTACTGCTTGGTTCTCTCTGAGGAGAAAAAAAGTACTTGGCTTTCTTCTCAAGAGGACTGGTTCAAGGAATGTTACAAAACCCCCCAGAGCTACATCTATGGTTTTGCAACTCTGGCCTTTTCCTGCTATTATATACACGTAGGCATTTAGTTCTGAAGTTGGGGCTTTTTCAGGAAATCTTAGAGAGAAACCTTAAAAACCAGGATTTTATCAAAATCATGCTCTGAATATAGGGGACTTTACATCATTTCTAAATCCTTCTAGTTCTATCCTCTCCCCATACTCTCTTCTTCAGGATAACAAAACTCACCCTTTAGAACAGGAACATGGCAGAGGAAGAGAAACTAAGTTAAGATTACTCACCCGTTTGTGCACCAGCTGGCACTGTAAGAGACGGAAGAACAGAGGCATAAGTAGGTCAGTGGGAGATGACAAGGAAAGGAATCGAGAAGACAAAACTAATGTGGACATACAGGGACCAGCTTAGGTCTCTTGAATCTCTCTCTCCCCTCTCTCCAAATCAGGTACTAGTGGTATGTACAGTCTATAGATGGTTATTGATAAGGCTTTATTTTGATATGATGCTTCCAGGCTAAATTTTACTACCAAGTCTCTCTTCCCATGCTTTTGGTATAATGAGCATGAATAAACCATGGAAGCACAGATCCAGTTGTCCCCATATTCATGAGTTCTTAGCCTAGAATACCAAAGGAAGACAAAAGGTCTTGAGTCCCCATTACCAGAGCCAGTTCCCCTCTAGCTACCTCCTTCTAAGCCCAACTTACCCCAAAGGAGCAGAGCTGTCAAGAGCCACATGTTACCTCCAAGCTGATGGGAGTAGTGAAGTCTGAAATGTGCAAGATATTGAAGAGTTTCTGCTGGAGGCTCTGGAGTTGAAATTAGAAAAGAGGAAGGAAATTGCCTCTTCTAACCACTACCATCACGCTCCTTTTTTGGGAAATACATCCTTAATTCTTGCATTCTCTCCCCATTCTCTAACTACTTAGCCTCTCTTCCCCAGTTTGAAACTCTGGGTTTGAGGCTTATGAAACTCTCAGAATTCAAGGGAAAGACTAAAGTTTTTATTGATATTCTAACTGTATTTTCCCTTTACTAATTCTGTTTCTTGGGGCTAAAATATGGCAAATCCTCGTTTCTAAAAGTGGTTCAAAGCCTGGCCAATGCCTCTAAAACTTTATCATTTGAATCCAGATTATTCTATATCAACCTCTACATGACATGGGAGGAATAACTCATTTATAAGAGTTCCTCTACTACAATGAGACCTCTATTCCTCTGGGAATGCATACAGGATCAATGTCCCATTTTGGTTTTGTTTTTTTTTAAAGCCACCTCCCTGGAAGATATGAATTTGAAGTGTTCGCCTTGGCTACATCTAAGGAAAGTAAATGCTATAGAGAAGAAAAATGACTTATATGTGAGTGGAAATATCCCTAAGATGGGCTGTCTCTTCATGGACATGCCAGATATTTCTAATGTTTTACTGTTACAACCAGCACTGCAAGTCTTGTATTTAAAAGATTTAAGCACTCAACTTATTATCTCCATAGGACACATTCCTAGAACGAATGTTGCTCAGTCTAAGGAAAGGTATGTTTTTTTCCTTCAGATAAAAGTTGTCAGATTGTCTGTTATCATTATCATCATCATTGCATATATTTGTAGAGTGCTTATTATATGCCAAGCAAATATGCTTGGTATGTCTCTTTTCATTTAACCCTCATAATAAACTATGAGTAGACAGACACTCTTGTTGTCTCCATTTTGTAAATGAGGAAAATAGACAAAGTATGAAAGGAATTTAGTAATTTGCCCAAGGTTGTAAAAAGTAGAAGCCAGGTTTAAACATGCAGTATGATTTCCTTCACTTTCTCACCAAGAGAGTTTAACATTACCCAGCCCATCCCTCACAATTCCTTTGTAGGAAAATAGCTGCTTCTTTGAAAAATGAGAGAATGATCAGGAAACATGGGGAAATGAATATTGTTGTGGAAGAGGAGTGAAAGACATTCATGATCTGGAAGGATGAAATACTTTTTTTTCTAACAAGTATCTGTAGTTTCTAAATGGAGCAAACACTATTAACTAAGGCAGAAAGACGAATCTCCAGTATTTAATGATCAATGAAAATCATGATGTCCAGGAGAGCCATAGGAGAATTTACATCTATATATGACAGTTATATTTCCATATACTGATTTTTTTATAAGATCATCATATTCATAAGCTTCATACTTTTAAAATCACCTCACAAATACACTTTTCTCAAAGGGAGATGCAAAGTCTTATTTGCCTATTTTAACTAAAATTTTTCTCTTCTTTACTACAGGAAACAATTTGTGAACAATTATTTTGTATATTTTTTATGGTAAAATAATTTAAATCTCATACAGAATTGACCAAAAATTTATTTTTACCCTCTTTACAAGTAAAAAGCAGTCAGTAATACTTTATTCTCTACTTAAGTCCTCCTTTAACAACCATATTTTTAGGAATTATTGAAACCTATCAACAAAGTTTTAAGTACTTGTATATAATTGTCTACAGCACAATTTTGCTTAATATGTTTTGTATACTATTGTATATCTCTTGAATAGCTGTAATAATACTACCTTTATATATTCACTAATGCTGGAAGTGTTTTTCAAGAGATTCAGTAAACTTTAATGTTTTTCTTCAACAGCCATTCATTATGAAAAGTTCCTGATTGGTTCAATTTCAAGTTTCCATTAGAAATTCAATGAGTTTTTTATCCTTAGTTATTCTTACTACTTGATCTATCAAATCTTTCTCTGCTTCACATATCCTCAAATGATTTCATCAACTTAAAAAATTAATTTTCCTCCATGACTAGATGACATATTTATGTGATCTAGCCTTTATGGTTAATTTCTGGTGGTATTATAGTTTGTATTTTATAGGTTGTCTCAGTCTGGGATGACCTTGTCCATTTCCTTTCTCTAACCCCACTTTTTTTTTGTCATCATGAATATATTCATCAAGTCCTTTGTCTAATTTTCCTATATACCCTTGAGATTCTTTCCTAAGCTTTTCAGTGATTAAATCAGTGGCTTTACCAAAAGCTCCTTGTCATGGAATTCTATGCATAGAATATTTTCTATAGAAACTCTATTTTATCACTTTTTCCTTAAAACTATTCTAACTTACAGCTAATCTAAGATGCTGTCTGCATACTATCAATCCTTTCAACATTCCATTGCAAGAGAAAGGACCCCTTTCATGACAACATAAAAAATTTCTAAGAACTTTACTACTGGTGACACAATTCTGACCCTCAATATTCTGATGAATTAATGATGAAAATAATAGTGATTTTTTTTTCATAGTGACCTATGAGGGAGGCAGACTAGACTATAGGTAAGGAACTTCACTACAAGTGAAATTGGCAGTTTGAAGAGCATTTCATGATGCAATACTACTTCTGCTAGAAGCTTCTACTCTAATGATTCAGCTAATGCTCCTGCCTACAGTTCCTCCAGCGGAGTCCAAATAATAAGTAACCTTCACTTTGTGATCAAAGTTTGTGGGAGTCAAACCAGTTTTTTTGAACTTTGAAAAGCTCTCAGCTCACAGAACTACTAGGGGTGGGTTAGTGTGAATTGATGGACTCTAAATTTTGCGATAGGAGAGTTATTTGAATGAAAATCTTGTACTTTTTAGAAATCAGAAGCAGCACATATGGTAGTCTTAATCCTTGAAACTTTCCATACAATAACTTTGTTTCTTAGGGTTTTATCCTGTCTATTTGGATGAGGTTGACTCTTACCACAGTCTCCAACTTGTTTTTTGCCACCACAATTAGTTTCTCTTCCTCCAATAGCTTCCAGGCTGATTCTCAACAAAAAGTAAAAACAAAACTTACTGGAAAGGCAGGGTAACAAAGCAGATGAATCCATCTAAACAAGGCTGGAACACTCCAACATTTTACCTAGATGAGAATATCTTGCTATTACCTATCTCAATTTTGTGCATGAGAAATAAAGCTAAAAGAGGTCAAGCACCTTACTCATAGAAAGTTAATAAATAGTGCAGTGAGACACAAACAAGCTCTAAGTCTGGTTTTGTGCAGTAGTGATATAATAATGGTAAGATTTAGCAAAAACAGAATTATTGTTAATTGACCCCAAGTATGCTTACCTCTGTACTGTAACTCAGAAATCTTTTCTGAGGGAATTGGCAGCTTTATCCTATGGAAAGGAAGTCAAAGCCAGATACCCTCTGGGGAAAATTAATTCTTTGCTGTAGAATTGTGCTAGAGATAAAGCATTTATATCTCCTGGCAGCTGGCTAGTGTAAATAATGGATTGGTCTCCAGTATTGGTTACTGCAGACTGTGGCTCAGAATTCTATTTTTATCTATGGTCTAGCCATTGTCCCATTTGCATATTCAGTCCCTCATCTAGAATCCACTACAATCACACCTTTATTCTCATCATTCTCCTGAAACTGCTCTTGTCAAGGCTGCCAAAACCTTTTTGCTGAACCTAATGGTCAGCTCTTACCCTCATTTAATCTAATCATCAACATTTTACAGTTGATCCTTTCCTCTTCCTGGAAACATTTTCTTCACTTGGTGGGGGAAAAAATAAATTTTGAAATGAAATAAAAATAGCTAAAATTAAGAATTCAATGAAAGGGCGCCTGGGTGGCTCAGTGGGTTAAAGCCTCTGCCTTCGGCTCAGGTCATGGTCTCAGGGTCCTGGGATAGAGCCCAGCATCGGGCTCTCGGCTTGGCGGGGAGCCTGCTTCCTCCTCTCTCTCTGCCTGTCTCTCTGCCTGCTTGTGATCTCTGTCTGTCAAATAAATAAATAAAAAATCTTTAAAAAAAAAAAAAAGAATTCAATGAAAGAGTTCAACAGGAGAGAAGTCACAGCTGAAGAAAAAATAGTAAAACAGAACATGAGGAAGAAGAAAAAATTCAAAATGTAGGGAAAGGAAAAAAATGTAATATTAAACACACAAACAAAAAATAGCAAATGGAGTGAGAAAGTGTATCTTATATTTTGGTTAGAGTCTTGGAAGTAGAAGAGAGCGAGAAAACAAGGCAAAAGCAATATATTTGAAGAAGTAATATCTGAGAGTTTTCCAGGCAATATCAGGAATCAACAGATTCCAGAAGGCCAACCAATCCCATACTAGGTAAATAAAGCGACATCATTACTAGAGAAATTAGTAAAACTGCATAAGATAAAAAACAAAGACAAAAATTGTAAAAACAAAACAAAACAAAAACAAAAACCCCAGAGAAAAAGGAGAGATTACATTCAAATCAGCAGCAGTCAGACCACTGACTAACTTCTGAAAAACAAAAATCAAATGCAAATTTTTTCAATATTCTGAGAGTAACTGCCTCCTACACTTACGCACTTAAACTCTTCAACAATGAAAGTAAAATAAAGGCACTTTCAGATTAAAAAACGCTGAAACAGCTCTTCCCAAGCAGACTAACACAAAAGAAAATTCTAAATGATGTTTCTCAGGCAGAAGACAAATGATTCCATATGGAAAGACAGGCATGGAAAGATATAAAGAGAAAGGCAACCATAAATACATGGATAAATCTAACATTGATCATATAAAAGTATATAAATTCTGGGGCTTAATACTCAAAGCTATAGCAAATAACAACTGCATATATGTGGATGACACTAAATGGAATTAAAATATTCCAAGGTCTCTACAGTGTCCAGGATGAGGGTAAATGCAGTAAATATTACTATGCTTGATAAACCAAGGGATAAAATTAATGAAAAAAGAAAAACTTAAGATTAAGACTAATTTTTAAATTAATCACTGAAAGAACAGAAGCAAAGTGAAATACAATGAAAAACATAGAAGGATAAATGGAAGTAAAGTATATAAACAATAAAAAAAGTTATAGTAGTTTAAAAGAGAACTAATTCAAAAAGAGAAAGAAATAAAAACATAGATCAAGGAGGAACATAGAAAAAAGATAGATTTAAAATTAATTATATCAACAATTATTATAAAGACAAGTAGACCTAATTATTCAGTAAAAAATAAATACTGCTAGACTGGATTTAAAAATTAACTATATGCTGTATTCAAGGGACATAACGAAACCATAAAGTGATAGAAAGGTTGAAAACAACAGAAGAGAAAAGGAGCACTATTGAAAACATTAACCAAAAGATAGCTACATTAATAGACTAAGGCAAAAAGCAGGACTTCAGTATATGTCTCTACTGGAATATAACCATCCATTTTTAATTGCCTTTTCTGCTAGTTGATTATCATGGGTAATGATGTATAAATTAATCTCCAAGAGCCATTTTGTTAGACAAAAACCTTTGATACTTTCTTCTTTACCCTTCAACTATAATGAACGAATAAATCTTTAAAGATACCTTATTTTTAAATTTGTGTGTGATTACTGTCATATTATAATTTAGGATGATTCCCTGGCCACAGCCTGCACTGAAGTCAGAACTTCTACCCTAGATGAATCCTAGGTTATTAAGTGCCTGGTGTCAAGGGAGATTGCCAGAAAGAACCACAAGAAAGCACCCAGGCATGGGGCTGGATAGATGGTGGTGCCAGGTTCCTTGCCTGCCTTGCCCAGCTTTCTGCTGCACTTTTGTCTCTGTCTCCCATAGTGTATCAAATGCTCATCAATGTAGCTCCTCTCATGCCAACTGCTTTCCTGATCACAGGGCCAAGAGTGGGAAGTATTTGGTCCAGAACAGTCTTCCACTACCCCCACTGAACCTCCAACATTGTCCCCCAACCCTCACCCCTTAATTTTGTTTCCTCAGAACACCAAAACTGGTGATGGCCATTCCTCTGTCCTGCTTCTTGGGGTATCCCCTAAATTATTGTGTTTCCTAAGTGTGTAGCAAAGAAACAGAGGTTATATACTCTCCTGCACTTTCAGCCTTCTGGAGCTGGCATTTTGGACAGAGTAGAGATAAGGTGGAAATGCTTTGGCTTTGGCAGTTATCACATTATCACTTGATGTAGTCGCATTTGTGAAGAGTGGCCATGTGATCAAATCAGTTAGAGAGTTCAGTCGTTAATTGAGTGGTTGACAATTAAAACTGACCAGCTTTTGATTGGCTTTAGAACTTCCTAGCACTTCTTCCACACTTCAATTTCTCTCCTGAACAGTTTTCATTCTACATTTGGTATGCCCACCTAAGTCAGAAAGTCTGAATACTCCTCTATTTGTAAAGTACCTGTAGCTGTCTGCTAGGCTTTTTCTGATAGAAAAGGCAAACACTTAGCATTCAAAAGAACTGACTTCTCAGACACTAGATTCCTGAAGTTAACTTAATGTATGATTTTGACCATTCATGATAAAATGACCTGTACAGTGACCTATAGAGAGAAATTTTCTATTGGCCAAATTGCTCAACTTTCTGGTCCAACTTAATACATAGGTGGTTCAAGAAAAGTTAATGGAATAGCAACCTAAAGGAGAGGATGCGACATTCTTTATGTTCCTTAAGTCTCCTTCCAGGGATATATATACACATACATGTATCAAAACAACAGAAAATCAGAATCAGGATTGACAAAGAAGGGAAATCTTCTGGCCTTTATCCACAAGTAATTCCCAAAGAGAAAAACACACACTGAAGTTATTCTTCATATTCTAAGATACTTATCTGCTAGAAGTTTTGTACATGAGTTTTGTACATAAGTATGGCAAGAATATCAGTTCCAAATGTTACATACATGTCCCCAGCAACATACAAGAACTTACTTTACACCCTAGAGGAATAGTTGTGCAACTCATGCCAAGCACTAATCCTTCCATGATCACAGCCCTGTCCTAGTCCCAAGGCTGCAAACCACTGTGCAGGCACGCTCTTTAATCATTTTTATTTTCCAAACACTGCCCACTTTATTCTTTCTCTCCCTCTCCTCAACTGACTGCAGTGTTGCCCCTGCCTATTGGATCTTTGCATAGACCAGTCTTGCCCTTGTAATAAAGTCTCAAGAAGAGGTAGTAAATGAAGTTACTGTGGTGGAGAAAAAAGAAAAACAGTTACTTGTATGGGCCTGCAACCAAACCTGGGACGGTCAGGCGGGAGGTGAGATGCTTGTTACTGAAGCACCAGTATTCTTAGGTTAAGGTGTCCTTTGGCTTCTAACATATCCGATTACTTCATGAGGTTGCTTCTCTCACAACCCACAGCAGGCCCAAAGACTTCATCTACAGGGCTTCACAGAAATGGAGCTACTTGTCTATACAGGGACTCAGTGACCGCACAGATCCCAGCTATATTAAGCAGCCCCCTCTGAAGCCTGATCTGGGATGGAAGAGAACCTCAGGTGGGATTTGCTCCTTCGAAAGGGTACAAATTCTCAGCTGAAGAATCCAAAACTGTCCCTGTGTGGAAACTTCTGTGCTCCTAGGACACCTCTGAAGCTTGACTATGAAGAATTCCCATAAAACCAAATTTCAAACTATGTTCTCCAAGGAGCTTCCTATTGGGCGTTTTGGTAGCCTTTATCCCAGCTGTCAGGAAACTGACTTGGTGAAACTGAAAAATTAGTACCTCAGGTTTACCATCACAGTGACTCATTTAGTTCTTGCTTCTGTATTACCAATCCTTTTCAGAGACTTGTACTTCTCCAATTTGTATATGTGTTTCAAGCCAACACAATCCCGAACCCACTAGCTCTACGAGTTATCCACTGCAGTTCTTTCCCAACACCTTCTCTGGTTCCCATGACCATGGAAGGAAGGATACTGTTGGTTAGCTACTGTGGTGGTGGACGTGGATTTAGGCAATAGGTATGTCCAGCTTTACACCATGGAATGATCAGTGAGAGTGCAATATGGCAAATGGATTGAAGTAGACTAGGCTGGCTGTAAGAGGACCAGTTTTTTATCTACTTATATTAATGGAAGTAAGAGGTGATAGATGGAACAAAAGACCTCTATGTTAATATTTCAACAATAAAGTATTTCTTTAAAATAGTCTACTTGTCGGGACGCCTGGGTGGCTCAGTTGGTTGGATGACTGCCTTCGGCTCGGGTCATGATCCCGGGGTCCCAGGATCGAGTCCCACATCGGGCTCCCAGCTCCATGGGGAGTCTGCTTCTCCCTCTGACCTTCTCCTCGCTCATGCTCTCTCTCACTGTCTCTCTCTCAAATAAATAAATAAAATCTTAAAATAAAATAGTCTACTTGTCATACAGCTAGTAAATCAAAGCTTATTAATTTGGGAAATTAGATTCTACCAAACATTGATTGCAAACTTAATCTTTTTATCTTATATCCATTCAAATGTTTTATACACAATAAAAAACCAGATGCATTCTAAGGTTACAAGATAGATCATTACTCTTTTACCAAAAAAATAAATAAATAAATAAATAAATAAAAAATAAAAGCTACAAAGGACTAACTCCATAGACCAGAATTTATTTCTTCATTATATCTATCTTGATTCTGTTCTTTCCCCTCTTTTCCATCTGATACTAATTCTGGTTCCAATTCTTATTTCTTCTCTGGATTAGAATTTTACTCACCTAACCTACAAGTTAGGTTACATTCCCAGAACCACTAAGACAACAGTTTGAGGTTTAGGAAGAGAAACATGGAACCTAGATGAATTTCTTATGTTTTTCTATAGGAGTCTGTTATGCAGCTGGAAAGAGCCCCTTTCAGAATTAAGAGTTTGATCAGACAAATCAGATATTATTTTTATATGTATAGTTTTGTCTAGTATAAGTTTTCTATAAAAACCTTTGGTTTGGGTGCTTTTATTAGGTATTAGCCAGCACTCCAAAAAGCCAATTTTGGAACTACTGTCAACTTGTTCTGGATACCCCTAGGTTTCACCTATAGCACACCATAGGAACAGGCATTGGTGGTTCAGTGGCAGAATTCTTGCCTCCCACGTGAGAGATCTGGGTTTGATTCCTGGCCAATGCAGTGGGCTTTCCTTCATTTCTGTGAGGTTTTCATATTTTTATCCCACAAAATTATACTGCGTAGGCAAATAGCGTCATTTAGGAGTTTTGGTTGCTATTGCTGCAGTGCTTGCATTGAGCAACCACCTTCTTTGAAAAGTGGAGTGTTTCCGGGTGGTTTGCAGTTTAGACTGTTTGGACTTAAGGCCACAGTTACTTTCAGTCTT
Organism: Lontra canadensis; assembly: GCF_010015895.1. Taxonomy (NCBI): domain Eukaryota; kingdom Metazoa; phylum Chordata; class Mammalia; order Carnivora; family Mustelidae; genus Lontra; species Lontra canadensis. The sequence continues at coordinate 144,655 of NW_022631136.1, read as the reverse complement.
TCCCCTGCAGGACCCACGGAACGCAAAGTGCCACCAGGTCACTGAGGCCCGTGCTGGACCTGAGGTCGGCCGCTGGGCCACGTCTCACCCCGGAGCGAGGGCAGCCACGGGAAGGTCGCCGGAGGGGAGCCGCAGCGGGGCCCGGCAGATACCCCAGTGGCCGGGGCGGCGTCGGCTGCCCGAGGAAGGCGCAGGCTGGTGGACGCCAGGGGAGCTGCGGCCAGAGGCCCCTCGCTCGCGCCGCCGCACCGCACACCGGCAACCAAGTCTTTCGCGCGACCGGCCACCGCGGTCCGCGCTCCTCCCGCCGGCCCATCCCGGTTCCGGGGAAGGACGCCGCGTGACCGGCGATGCGCCTCAACAGGTGTGGGCCGGAAGACGAAGAGTATACTTGTGAAAGGAAGAGGAACTAAAGACTCCGGGAACCGTGGACCCGGGTTTGTTCTCTAGCTCTTGGGCGCTCCTTGGAAAGGATTCCGATTAGAGGGTAGCAGGGGCGTGACTGCGTTAGACACTGCGGGTGATTAACTTTCATCTAAGAATAGCTTAAAATTTAAGTTTTTTAAGCCTATTTTCAAGTCAACAACATTTTTGCTTTTTAATAATTTATTCATGTCCAACGGCTTTCTTATTCTGGCATTATGTCTTTCTATATTTTACTGTAAACTGATGGTGATTTTTTTTTTAAGTCCTTACCAGGCAAGAATGTGTTAAAATCATCTGGGTTGTTACTATTTTAACTTGTTTGGGAATCCCTGTATTTGTTGGATAAACATTGTAATGTGATACATAATTTCTCATTTTTTAAGATTTTTCTCTAAACAGGAGTCAGGCTGTAGAGAAAAAATCTAGAGGCTTTGATCTTATTATAAAAAGGAAAATGATACACTACTTAGGTGAGGCACACTGCAAAGACTCATCAGGTACCAGGGATTGACCCTGGATGATCAACTTGAAAACAATACCATAGTAAAGCTATTAGACTTTAAAGGTAAAGAAAACATCTTCAGGTTCTCCAGGTAAGACTATGAAATAGGTTACAAACTCAACAGAATTAGATGACCGCTAACACAGAAAGCAAGGCAACAGTGAAGCAGCATTTTCAAGAAACTTACATAAAGAAAGTACAAATCACAGATATTATATCCAGCCAACCTCCATTTCAATGATCAAGTATAGGAGAATGACTCTGCTATGGCACTCTGGTGACCTTGTACTTCTCCACATGGGCCACACAGGCAAGGTTCAACTGTTGTTTGACCCAATTCTTGGCTGAATATCCCCGTGGAACATGTAAAGATAGGCAGTCTTGTGAGTTGCTATTGTATGGATATTGTATGGATTAATCTCTTACGGTAGACTGCCTATCCTGCCTGGGGCAGGCTACAAGTAGACGCTCTCTCACCTGTCTCCCTGGTTTTGGTGAGACTTGGAAATCTCCACCTTATCTCTACCCCCCAGGATGTGACTACAAGCTATCAAATGACTTGGCAGCAAAATGAAATTGGCTCCTTCATGACAGAGCAAGCCACCACTTGTGTTTTCTTGTCATCTGATCCCTCCAGTGTGGTGTCATGCTATAGGATTACAGATGTGGGGAGGTGACAACATGCTACACTTGCTTATGCTGTATATATAAGTAATAACTACCTCAGTTCATTTGAGATTGTCTCCTTACTAGACAGGCACACCTAGCAGCTAGTACTATACTACTGCCTAGGGACCACTATACTATTTGACAAAGGTGGTACTCAATGTGGGGCTGGTAAGGTCACCGTGCTTTCTCAGAGACAGGACAGCAGGGAGTGCATGGTCCAGGTTAGGGGATACGAGAAGGTTTCTCAGGATGATCTCCCCTAAGTGCTGGTTATGAACCAGGGGAGTAAGGGCCTTTTGACTGTCTATGTGTTCATGGACAACTGGAGGTTCAGTAGTGACAAGGAAGGATGGAAAGCACCCACCTAAATGGTGCTTTAGCTGTTACTAAAAGTTCACTGAGACTGAGTGGATGACCTCTTAAAACCAAAAACAACTACATGGCTGTGCTTACTGTAGGGGTGCTGCTCCATCCACGGCCCCCATCCCTCTCGTCCCCTTATCCTGACCTCAGGTAATAAGAAGATTCCCCACTGCTCCAATGGGCCTCACAGTCTAGTCACACCTCCTTGCTCTCCCTGAGCCCTTTGTCAAGGAGATAAAATGGTCTCCCGGCTGCTGTGTAACCTGCAAGTGTTCAAGCACAAGTGCTCAACTCCTTGGTCTGTGTTCCTGTAAGAGTGTAAATTCCACTGACAGATTGTGGGTAAAACTTGTGGTAAAGAGAAAGGGAAGCTAAAGTTAAGAGAAAGGCCTCTATGCCAAATTAATGTACGGTTGTGAAAATGTGTAATTGAAATCAATGAGTTGCATGCTTATACTATGAATGCTCTTAAAGTATTAGAGGAAATTAAGAGATTCTTCTGTTCAGGGCACTGTCACGTGTAAGGTGCTAATGGGACAAACTCCCCTATCAGTTGCCACCAACAGATGGCTCAAAATTTAGCCTGAGTGAAAAATAAATAAATAAATTTAGCCTGTGAGTGCCTAAACCCTCTGATGTCCAAAGTCCGACTGTATAAATAATGTCCTATTGATTGGCAAGTCAAAAATTTTAATCTCAACAGCTCTGACTGCAGTGTTAACAGATCTCTACCAGCAAGAGTGACTGATAAACCTCACCAGTTTTCAGGAGCTTGCTTGCCAAGTAAACTTTCTTGGAACTATGTAGATAAATCCTTCTGGCAATGCTCAATCCTTCTAGCAGCCAAAAGGAAACAAACAAATAAAAAACCTGTTTTTTCTCACAAAGAACTCTATATTTCTGATACAGAAGCTATCACTGCATGCTAAACTTGTAAGTCCTGCCAAAGTTTGACCTGTTTGTTTTACAACAAAAATTGTTCTTCCACTGTCTTATGGCCTCCATACTTTTTGATGAAAAATCTACACTATGGTTTAAAGTTTGAAAAGTACAGAAATAACATTAAAGTAATAATCTCCATTACCTCCAAACTGAACTGTCCAAAATAAACAGTGTTTAAAAAACAGTGAGTATAATTTCAAAAATGGTGGAATTAGAGCACTAACTGGTGGTGTTTGGCCAGAGGACCAAAGAATTCCCAAATCTCATTCTGCCAATAACCTAGGTTCCCTGATGGGTGCCAGGGTTCCTGAGGGAGATATACACACCAAGAAAAGTGGCAACATGTATATAATCACAATTTGTTATTGGTAGGGCTTGTGTCACAGTAGAGGGAAGCCTAGGAAACCGGTCAGTTAAAGGTCTTAGAGGGTTTTCCTTCTAAGCACAAAACCACCAACTAAACTTCCCCAAATGAATCCGATGGTACAAGTTCTTTGAACGGAGAGTGCCAGGGAAAAAAAGGCAGATAGATGCAGGATTAGAAGCTCCCCTTGTCACCAGCCAGGCTGACAGTTCTGATGGTCAGGTAGGAAAGGGGCAGCAGAACCCACACCCTTTCTTATGATGTTTTATTATAGTGTGTCCTCAACCATTAGAAAAGGAAGCTCAGTATCTATCCTGGTATGTGAAGGATGAGAAAAGTGTTTGCTCCTCCACTGGAAATTAAGGGTTGGGAAGGAGGAAAAAAATTTCTACATGAATATTTCCCTTTGCTTTTCTGATCTCATTCCAAATAACAATAAGAGAGATAGATTAGGTAAGTCCTTCAAAAAGCCATTTTCCCCCATGGTCATTCCTGTGTATCATACTGGGTCAGGAAATGGGCAACAACTGACCAAGGGAGGCCATTTTACTATTATAGCATAGCCCTCTAAAGTACGTGAGAACACGGCATAAATTCAGTTAATCTCAGGGCTACACTAAGAGGTTACAACACCTTCCTACTATACTTCATTTTTGGAAACATAAATAGCTGCAGTACGGTATGTATTACTGTGTCGCTGAACACAGCTCGTCAGGTAATGTTATACAGTGTGCAACACATGACAGCATAAGCCAACTATATCAGTGTGGATAATGTAAGATGGGAAATTTTATTATTAAATCTTACTATTTTTATTGTTTATTATTATATTATTAACTTCTTATTATCACTGAATTTCCTTTAGAAAGAAATAAAAATATAGAAAAATTACTGATCCAATAAAGCAAATTCCCTCCACTAATGTTCTCATCAAAACAGATCAAGTGGAGGCCCCTGGTTGGCTCAGCCAGAAGAGTAAGCGACTCTTGATCTCCGGGTCCTCAGTTTGAGCCCTACACTGGGTGTCAAAATTACTAAAAATAAATAAACAGAGAGGATGAATACTTACCATTTACATCGACATGGATGGAACTGGAGGGTATTATATTGAGCAAAATAAGTCAATCAGAGAAAGACAATTACTGATTTCACTCATATGTGGAACATAAGAAACAGAGAAGAGTGTCATAGGGAAAGGGAGGGAAAACTGCGTGGGAAGTCATCAGAGAGGGGGACAAACCATGAGAGACTCAACTATAGGAAACAAACTGAGAGTTGCTGGAGGGGATGTGGGGGGTGGGGGGTGGAGTAATTGCCGGATGGGCCATAAAGAGGGCACACCTAGTGTGATGAGCAACTGATGAATTATTGAACTCTACATCTGACACTAATGATGTACTATTTGTTGATTAATTGAATTTAAATTTTTAAAAAACAAATAATTAAAATAATAAAATAACTCTTATCTTCCTTCATTTTTTTTTTAGAGAGAGAGCTGAGCAGGGTATTAGGGGTGGACGAAAGGAAAGGCAAAGGGAAAGGGAGAGAGAGACTCTTAAGCAGGATCCAGGCCCGCATGTAGCCCTAGGCAGGGCTGGATCCCAACCACCCTGAGATCATGACCGAGCAGAAATTAAGAGTGAGATAACTCCTATCTTCCTTTTAAAAAAATAAAGTGGCCATCAAAACGAACATTGAATTATTGAAACAACTTCTCTCTGGTTTTTAAAAATCTGCTCTGCTTCCAACCATTGTTAGGTCTTCAGAAGCTGTCATCTTCATTTCTGGTGCTCATTTATTTCTCCCAACACTTCTGAAGATGGATTTAGGGACCCTCCTGTGCACCACTTCCCCAAGTTCCTCAAGGTGAAATATGCCCATGAAACTATTCAAGTAACAGCTCCATAGCCACAAAATTTAGAATCCGAAAGACCACTCAGGCAAAAAGTCCAGACTTAAACGTTTACTACAACTAATCTTACGTGGAAGAAAAGGTAAACACCGGAGCAGAACATGGAGACTTCAAGAGCGCTGAGATAATAGGCAATTCTTCCAGTTTATTTGTCCCTTGTGGACTCAAAGCTATGGGAAAATTAACTCTGAAGAGGTTGGTTGGTGGTAAATAAAGTTTGAGATTATATTTAAAACACAGATAATTCATAGTGCTAGTTTTAAATGGGAGGTGGGGGAATGAAGTATCATACAAGTTGCGGCATATAATTGGTGCTTACAGGTTGGTGGGTAGTATAGAGATAGAGTCTGAAATTCTCCATTTCACTTAGCAGTTCTACTTTCTGGAATGTAGCCTCAAAAAATAGTGAGCTCTATTTTCCCGCCAGTCTCAGGAACGGGAAACAACAAACCAAACCAAAACACACAGAGCTCAACAAACAGTAAGACAACGACCCATTCCCTGACCGGGAATCGAACCCGGGCCGCGGCGGTGAAAGCGCCGAATCCTAGCCACTAGACCACCAGGGAACCGCAGAAAGGCAATATAAAAAAATGCTCTGAGAGGAGTTAGCTCTTGCCTGATCTCTCTAGAAAAGCCGCCCGGATCTGCCTTTACCTTGCCTCCCGCTCTTGAAAGGAATTCTCCCCTAAGTCCATTCCCTCCCTGCTTTCTCAAAAAAAAAAAAAAAAAAAAGAGCCCCACAAGAAAGACCGATAGCTCGGCGGGACAGCAGACGCGCCCCGAGCCCCCCCGCCAGGTCCACAAGTCCCGGCATCAATCCCCTCCTGGCGGCCGCTCAGAACCACCCTGAGAACGCGCCTTCGTGAGGCGGCCGCGCGCCAACACCAAGTCGCAAAGAGGACCCGGCAGCGCAAGGCGCCCGGCGTGACACCCCGGGGTCCCCAACATCAGCTGGTAGACTCCGGGGGACGCAGCAACCCAGGCGGCGCAGATCGAGCCCGCTTTCAAGAAGCTTCCGGGGCCCGAACCGGATCCGGGGTCCCGCCCCCCTACAACCCGCCGCGCTGCGCTTGCCCCCTACCTTAGCCGCTGCTCTGCACGCTCGGCCGGAACAGTCCTTTTCGACGCCGGCCTTTCTCCCGCGCCACACAGCCGCTCTGTTCGAAGGCGTGTTTCTTCTCTTCTCGGTCGCGGTCTCGGAACCACACGTTCTTCTCCCAGCGGCCCGCCTGTGGCGAACAACTCTCTCGACACCGGCGGCGAGGACTAAGCTCGGACCCCGGGCTGGGCAGCCTTGGAGCCTCTTCCCCGCCCCGCTTCGAGGGGCAGGGGCAGGGGCAGGGCCGGGCCCCTCCAGCGCGGCCCATCTCGCGGGTCGGAGGCCCGCACTCCTGAGTGCCGCCCGCACGCCAACTGCGGGCGGCGTCAATGAAATAGGTCGGACCTGCGACGCGCATGGGATGCGCGCGGCCGCCGGCGGCGAAGTCGCGGGCTCCGCGCCCGCTGCCCTCGCGGCCCAGCAGTCCGCACCCGCGGGCCCTAACGTCCCGGCCGGACTGAGCACCCAAGACGTCCCAGCGGGAGGGACCCGGAGGAGAAGGGCAGCCTCCCCTTTCGGTCCTGTCCGATATTAGCTTCCCAGAACGCTCTGGAAGAGACGGAACGGGAGAGGTGGAAACAGAGCCGAGAGAAAGAAGAACTAACTCCATGCGATTTTCCTCATCTAAAAACCGCATGAAGATGAAATCGGGGTTCGGTCGCGGGTGATGGTGAGTCGAGTCCCCCTCTCCAGTGGGAGCCAAAGCCTTGGCCTGGCCACCCACGAGTAAGCAGCCCCTGCTCCTTTTGGCATTTGAACGTCATCCCCCTTGGGCTTTCCGTGGATTCCAAGGATGCAACTGGTAAATTTATTTTTAATGCCCTTACTTGAAGTAAGAGTACTTTAAAATCTCTTAACAAAAGACACGGTTTCTGGTAGGTTTTGAATGAGGTCTTCCAGGTGTGGGGGAAACTAGAGAAAGCAGTTACAGCTGAGAATCACACACTCCCAGGAACTACACTTCAGCCAGGTGGGTTTGTCTCTTAGGCTGGGCCAATGTTACTTTAAATGCATCTTTGGTTGAATTTAAGATAAATTTAGGACGTTTGTGAGGAATAGTTTAATTTTCATAGGCTTTAATTTAAATACACATTTTAAAAGTTATAGAACAAGCACATGAAGCCTGCCAGTTTTACAAAAATGGGAAAGAAATTATGTATAAATGGGAAAGCATCATAAAATGGCCTGTATTTAATGGCCAGTATTTAGTGGTTGTTTCCACTAAAGGTTTTTTCCCCCTTGGATAGGTAACCTCTAGCTTCTCTTTCTATAAAACCTGACAATCACTGCAAGAACCAAAATTCGACATTCTAGTTACAACCTACTCTTCCTTACACCTTTCTCAGCATCTCTCCCTAATCTTTTCTAATGCAATTTTAAAAAAGTCAATTTTTACATAGCCTCCAATTTCAACCTCATGGTCAACAACTATCAGTCCAGTTAATTAGAGGCCCTCCTGGGAATTTGATCTCCACACAAAGAATAGAGAATTCCAAACCAAACATTGTATTTATGGTCATAAATAATAGAAAAGTTTGCTCTAGCCAAACACCTGGAAAATGAACTTTTTTTTCAATAAGAATCTAGATTCATGGTTGAGTGTTGCAGACATTTTGTCTCTAAAGGAAACTGGAGATTTATTTTTTCTGGGAGCTGCAATAGAGGGTCTTTGGCAAAGGGATCAGATATAATATGTGAGGACCTATGTCTTACAATGAAATGAGAGAACTTAAGTGACTGCAGATTTTTATTTGTGTGGTGGCTACTTTGTTATGTACACATTTCAAAATTTATTGAGCTCTGAAAAAAATCAAACCTGGAAGACTTTAAGACTTACTACTAAGCTGCTTATTAACATAAACAAGACCGTGTGGGAGTGGCAGAAGGGTACATGTGTAAATAAAAAGAACTGAATTGAGACATGTAAAATAGACCTCCCTTCTCTGGTCAAATTATTTTCCAAAAAGAGACACTAAAGCAATTCAATGGGGAAAGGACTATCATTTCAACAAATAGCATTGGAACAAGATATCTACATAGTGAAAAAAACCTACAATCCCTACTTTACAATATACATGAAAGCTAATTTGAGTTGGATCATAGACCAAATCATACACACTACAACTATAACGTTTTACAAGAAAATACATGAGACTATCCTTATGACCTGGTGGTGAGCAAAATAAATATCACACACCAAAAACATAAAGAAGAAAAATGATAAGTTAGACTTTAACAATATTAAATATAAAAATAATAAGTTAGACTTTAAAAATATTAAACTTTTAGTCTAATTAAATATTAAATTAGACTTTAACAACAGTCATACTTAAAATATTAAATGTTAAAATTATAAAATAATTAAAATATTAAAAATGTCTTCTCATTAAAGATACCATTCAGTGAAAAGGCAGAGCCAAATCACAGACCGGGACAAAATATTCACAGAACATGACAAAATATTCACAGAACATATCTGACAAAGACCCTATCTCCAGAATATAAAATGACCTCCTATAATCAATATTAGAAACTGAAACACCCATTTTTTAAAAATGGGAAAAAGCTTAAACACTTCAGACAGAAAGATATACCAATGGCCAGTAAGCACATAAAAGAGTGCTCAGTATCACTATTTAGGGATATAGATATTAAAACTGCTTTGAGATACCACTGCACCCAGTAGCACTAAAAAAGTCTGAAAAACACCGAATCTTTCTGAAGATGTGGAACAACTAGAACTCTCCCGCATTTTTAGTGGGAATGTGTTATAGGCATTTTGGCTTTATAGTTTCTTATACATTTAAACAAATTTACATAAACATCCCTTTATTCCCATAAAATCCTTCACCTAGATACTCTTCCAAGAGAACTGAAAACATATGTCCATACCAAAAAGATTGTAAAAAGAATGTTCATAGTGTTTTCATTCTCAATAGCCCAAATTAGAAACTACTCATGTGTCCACTATACGGACACTGATAAACAGATTGTGGTATATCCATATAATAGGATATTACTCAGCAATAAAAAGTAATGAGCTTTTTTTTTTTAAGATTTTATTTATTTATAACAGAGAGAGACAGCGAGAGGGGGAACACAAGCACAGGGAGGCTGGAGAGGGAGAAGCAGGCTCCCCACTGAGCAGGGAGCCAGATATGGGGCTCTATTCCAGGACCCTAGGATCATGACCTGAGCTGAAGGCAAACACTTAACAACTGAGCCACCCAGCGCCCAAAAGGCACGAATTTTTACATACTCCACAATATAAATAAAACTCGGAGACATTATGCAGAATACAACAGCATACATACTCCATGATGCCATTCACAGGAATTTCTAGGAGAAGCAAAACTAAAGTGCAAAATATCAGCACAATTATTTTCAAAAATAATGCAGAGGATAATGACAATGGGGATGATGATCCTGATTATGATATTATTGAGCAGCTACTAAATTCAGGCACAGCCAACAACAGAATGAAGTAGCTACTCTTATTAGCCCATTTTTTAAAAAAAATATTTATGTGACAGAGAGAAAGATCACAAGTAGGCAAAGAGGCAGGCACAGAGAGAGGGGAAGCAGGCTCCCCCCTGAGCAGAGAGCCCAATTTGGGGTTTGATCCCAGAACCCTGAGATCATGACCTGACCTGACCTGAAGGCAGAGGTTTAACCCACTGAGCCACCCAGGTGCCCCTTATTAGCCCCATTTTACAGAAGAAAGAATTGAGGCACATAAAATTTAAGTTACTTCTCCAAGGCCACACAAGGACAGAATCAGATTTAAAAACTAGAGCCTGTGCTCCTGAGCACAGATAGATCATCAGATCTTTCTTCTTCTCAGTCTTAGGTATTTCTGATTTTCTCAGATGTAGGTAGGGGTGAGAAGAGAAGAGAGAAGGAAAGAGAGGGCAAAAGAGGAGTGAGCGATAGAAACACAAAGATCTGTAATCAACAAAGAGCAGAACAGGAAATTTATGAATGTTTTTACATCAAAGGTTATAAAAATTTCTGGGAGGTTTGTGATCTGCAAGCAAGCTAAAGATTCTTATGCCGAAGTGGTTAAGTATTGTGCTGAGGTCAGAAAATTAATCACAATTTTTAAAGCTGAAAACTAATACATTAAAATTTCTAGAAGAAAATGTGGGAAAATGTACTTACAGTCTTGGGCAGAAGAGATGTCTTAGAGAGTAAGATACCTTAACAATAAAAGAAAAAATAAATCAGATTCCGTCAAAAGTAAAAACTTATGTTATCAAAAATCACCATAAGAGGGGCACCTGGGTAGCTCAGTGGGTTAAGCCTCTGCCTTCGGCTCAGGTAATGATCCCAGGGTCCTGGAATGAGATCGATCCCTGCATTGAGCCCCACATCGGGCTCTCTGCTTGGCAGGGAGCCTGTTTCCCCTCTCTCTGCCTGCCTTTCTGCCTGCTTGTGATCTCTCTCTCTCTGTCAAATAAATTTAAAAAACAAACACCATAAGAAAGTAAAAAGGCAATCCATAGAGTAGGAAAAGATATTTGCAATATTCTTATCTGAACATGACTCAAATTGAATGGACAGAGAACTTTTAGAAATCAATAATAAAAGCCAAAACATTAAAAATTAGCAAAATACCAGAATAGGCTTGCTTCACAAAAGATAATTTCTAAATGGCCAAAAGACATAAGGAAAGATGCTTACTTATATCATTATTTACTAGGGAAGCACAAATTAAAACCACAGTGAGATACTACCTTTATGCACTCAAAGCAATCAGTAAACTTTTAAAGAGGGAGAACACCAACTGCTGACAAGAGTTCCTTATCGTTGCCGTTGACAAGGTAAAATCACACATTCTGGAAAATTGGCTGTTCCTAATAAAGTTAAATTTACACCGACCCCATGACCCAACAATTCCGCTACAAAGTATATACTCAAAAAATGAATGCACATGTGTAAGAACCTTGTTCACAATGGCCAAAACTATAAATTATCCAAGTATCCATCAATAGCAGTATGAGCACAGGAATAACATTCATCAAGAACACTGTAATAATAAACTCAACAGCATGGATGCATCTCAGAAAAAAAAATACATTCACTTCTGTGAATTTTAGAAATAGTCAATATTAACCTCTGGAGATAGAAATCAGAACCGTTTAATCTACTTAATTATTATGTTTTTGTTGAACCATTTTAAAGTAAGTTACATTGAACTTAAATACTTCAGCATGCAAATGACTTCACCGGCTCCAGTATTACTTAATTAAGTCAATCCACTAGACTGGGGTCAGCAAACTTTCTTTTGTAAAGTGCCCAGTAGTAAGTATTTTAGGCTTTGTTGAAACTACTCAACTCTGCAATTGGATTACAAAAGCAGCCATAGATAATACATACATGAATAAGTATGGTTGTGTTCCAATAAAACTTTATTTACTAAACAAGCTGTGTGTGGGATTTGGCCAGCAGGCCCTAGTTCACTGACCCCTGCACAAAAATCACAGTTCTTTCTCATACTCAAAGTATCACATGCCAGTGGGAATTCCTTCAAGCCAGCTGTGGGTGTTTTTAAAAGACCCTAGTGGATTGTTAATGAATCACCGCCTTCTGGGAATGGTATTAAAGATAAAAACCTGGATACTCTGGATAATCATGGAACTTTGTGATGTCGCTTTTAGATTAGTTCAGTTCACAGTGCTATAGTACATTGTAACTGAATTTATTTTGCATATATAAAATGTTCACTGGAAAATGACAGTGGGGTGCCTGGGTGGCTTCATGGGTTGAGGCACTATTTCTTGATTTTGGTTCAGGTCATGATCTAAGGGTCCTGGGATTGGATCCGAGCTGGGCTTCACACTCAGTGGGAAGTCTACCTCAGGATTCTCTCTCCCTCTCTCCTACCCCCACCTTACTCCATCTCTATCAAAAATAAATAAATAAATCTTCTTTTAAAAAAATAACAGTGATTTGGGACACCTGGCTCAGTCCGTAGAGCATCAGATTCTTCATCTCAGGGATCGTGAGTTCTAGCCCCATGCTGGGTGTAGAGATTACTTTTAAAAAATAAATTAATTCTTAAAAATAACAATGATTATGCCTGTTTGGGGTCTTGTGATTTTTTTCTTTTCTCTTGGGCTCAAAATCCTGATTGCCAGTTAACAAAGTTACTTATCTAACTTGTTGCTAAAATATAAATAAGGCCCTTTCAAAACAACAACAAAAAATCAGAATGGTTTGCTTAAACACAGCACAAGTAGGTAGGAATTGGCTGGAAAGGGCTGTACTGATGTTTCTGGGCTGATGGAAATTTTGTATAGCTTTAACTAGGTGTGGATGTTTTTACATCAAAAATGCTAAAGGAGGCACGCCAGATGCAGTCGGGTATATGGTGTGCCGTGATCATATAGTGGTTAGTACGCTGTGCTGTGGCCGCAGCAACCTCGGCTCGAATCTGAGTCATGGCAGTATCCGGCATCTTTCTTGAACACATTTGGTACGTGTTTTAGCCCTGGTGTTAATCCCCTTACCACTTTTTGTGGCCCAAGATCAAGGTTTGCGGTGGCTCCCTAATACTTTGCAGTTATAAGGGGAGGAAACCCTATTGTGCACTAAACTGGGGTCAGGTATTCTGTCTTCCAGAACCATGCCCTATATCTGAGCATGCACAGAGCTATCCCAAAAGAGAAAGAGCCATCTGTAGCTTCCACTTATATAACAGTGTAGACATGAACGTTTTTCTGGTTGAGATATTGCAGCTGTTGATGGGACCTTTTTAGACCCTATGACAATGAGCTTTTTATGAGTTTGTACAATAAAATCTAATAAAACCCAATTTCCATACCATTCTCTGCCCCTCCAACCCAACTTTCATTCTAATTGTACATATTGAAGTCTAATTCATGTAGAACACAATCAGGGTCTTAAGTGCACAACACAAAGAGCCTTCACAAAGGCCAAATACTGCTGTGGCTCAGATTCAAGCCAGGGTTGCTGCAACCACAATGCAGAGTGTTAACCACTATACCATCACAGCACACAGCAAAGATGCTGGCAATTGGTGTGTGTCCTTTAATGTTTTTGATGCAAAATATTCACAATATTTTCTTGCTTTATTCTTGAACAACTACAGGTTCTTGCACTTTTCTCTCTGTTGGGTCCTCTCTCTCCATTTCTCTCTCCCCATTCTGATACAAAATAAAAAACCATTCTCATCTCTCAGGATCTGGCCAGTGCATCTCCACAAGCCTCTTGGGAGGTCTCCTTGTCTTCAATCATGCCTCTCCTACTTCTTTCCAGTCACCTGAAGGTTCCCTTTTGGCCTCGACCCTTTTCCTGCTCCCTCACACTGACCCTGTGGACCCCACTGAAGGCAGAATGCGGAATGCGGTTGAATTGAGCCCTGGAGTTTAAGCTGCACAGATGGTGCGCTGTAGGTCCCTCTGCTGCCCAGCCCATGGGACATTGCAGGCTTCGAAATCAGTTGACAAAAATAAAATCGTTAGGGGCGCCTGGGTGGCTCAGTAGGTTAAAGCCTCTGCTTTCAGCTCAGGTCATGATCCCAGGATCTTGGGATCGAGCCCCGCATCGAGCCCCGTATCAGGCTCTCCACTTGGCGGAGAGCCTGCTTCCTATCCCCCTCTCTCTGCCTGCCTCTCTGCCTACTTGTGATCTCTGTCTGTCAAATAAATAAGTAAAATCTTTAAAAAAGGGGCGCCTGGGTGGCTCAGTGGGTTAAAGCCTCTGCCTTCGGCTCAGGTCATGATCCCAGGGTCCTGGGATCCAGCCCCGCATCGGGTTCTCTGCTCCGCGGAGGGCCTGCTTCCTCCTCTCTCTCTGCCTGCCTCCCTGCCTGCTTGTGCTCTCTCTCTCTCTCTGTCAAATGAATAAATAAAATCTTAAAAAAAAAAAAAATCTTAAAAAAAATCTTTAGAATAGAACTTCCCCCGTTTAAAAACATTTTTCTATTTCAGTTCTCAGAGTTCTTCAAAGGATTAAAAGCTTAACAGTGACAATGTACGGGGGAAAAAAATGAAGACCAACCAAAGGAGAAAAGTAAAGACTGTTTATACAGAACTTGCTAAAGCAAGGCCATCAGCCATGGTCACTTGCGTTTTAAAAGAGTCTAAAGCTGCGGGGGGAGTGGGAAAGCTTTATAGTAGGAAAAAGGGAGGACTTAAGGTGTGCCCTCCTTGGAGGCTGTTGGCATGGGAAAGCTGTAAGTAGGTAACTAGAATCTGAGCGTCCTGTATGACTGGTTAGCGGGCATATTTGACTTTCTCTGGGTGGTCCTAGGTTGCAATGGGGATAAAAATTAGGGAAGTAATTAATTATTAAGTTATTAATCAAATCCTGGCCATTTTGAGCCAGTTGTTTGACAACTTTATTTTTTAGCTTCCTGGATTGTTACTAGAGTTAAAAGCCTGACTTTCTACAAATCTGCAGACTTCTAGCCGGCTACTTCCTGGGGGGCGGCTGCAGCTGGAGGACCAGAGTTCATCAGAGTCTATATATAGAGAGAGAAAGTCTATATATTCTATATATTTTATATATAGTCTATATATATTTGTATATTTTAAATATTCTATCTATATTTTTATATATTTATGTATACATAACATACTGCATAACATATATAGATGTGGTGTAGCCATTGTCCCTTTGTATGCTCAAACTCTAAAATGCGTTAATTCAGCTAGTCCTAATTGAATGTCAATTCAACTTCCCTTGGGCCCCCCCTCGACATAGCCTAGGGCGTAGAGGGGTGGCGGGGTCGCGGTCCGGGTGTCTCCAAAGGTTCTGGCTTCTGAGGGGCAAGGCGGGGCGAGGCCGTTTGCTTTCCCCAGTTTCGGAATCACCCAATGCACTGGTTTCAAACCCGAAAGACGGCTTGATTTGTCACTCTGATCTCCGGTTTTCCAAGGCTTTGGAGCCTGCCGAATCACACAGCAGGGACTGGTGGCCATTTGCGATTCGGGAGGAATCACTATTATAAGGAAGAAAGAGAACACATTGTGTCTCTGTGGCGCAATCGGTTAGCGCGTTCGGCTGTTAACCGAAAGGTTGGTGGTTCAAACCCACCCAGGGACGGTGTGGGGTTTTTTTTACTTAGGTTTGGTTTTCGCAGATTCGCTTCAGCAAAGCGCGAAATACCTCATTTCCCTCCCTTCAAGTGATATAAGGGCCCCTTCTGGAGCTCCCCTGACCTCCCCGAAGATCTGCCAGAAGAAACATAGGAGACAGAGAAGTTCTGAGAAACAAGGAACAAGAGAGGCTTGATGTAATCTGTCCTGAAGAGCATGTTTTGTGGGATGGGATCTTGTTTTTTTGGGCTAGTAACAAATTTTATGTACCTCAATTTTTCAACTGCATAATAGCATCTTGCGGGATGTGTCTGTATTTAGTAAGTGTTCAATCAATAATGCTATCAGTGGAATTGTGAGCATTGTTATCATTATCTTCTGCATTATTTTTGATGAAGGCATTTCTTTGTACTGTTACTTAAACTTTTACATTTTATTTTTAAAAACAAGTTGATCTGGTGCCTGAGTGGCTCAGTGGGTTAAAGCCTCTGCCTTTGGCTCAGGTCATGATCCCAAGGTCCTGGGATCGAGCCCCACATTGGGCTCTTGGCTCAGCAGGGAGCCTGCCTTCCCCTCTCTCTCTGCCTGCCTCTCTGCCTACTTGTGATCTCTGTCAAATAAGTAAGTTTTTTTTTTTTAAATCTTAAAATAAAAATAAAAATAAGTTGATTTTACAATAATCCAATAATCCTGCAGTCATCATCCGTGTACCCATCTCTTTTGCCACTTACACAAGTATCTCTATAGGATAGAGTTCTATAAGTGCAATTGCTCTGTCATAGTGGTTACAGTATGTTTTTTAATGTAAATAATAAATCCTGTAAATTTGCCATCAATTGTAGTGGTACCAATTTATAGTTCAATTTATTTTTCTAACTAGGAGAATTCTTTTCCTCATACTCTTGCTAGCACAACACACTTTCTATACTTATCTTTGGTCATCTAATAAGGGGAGTGTTGTCCTCCTGACTTAGCAGGGAGGTACAACAGATGACATGGTGGGCATTAAGCAGTAGGATATCTCTGCATCTACTCCTCTACTAAACTGCCAAGATATTTTTATATACCTGTAATTGATTTCTGTGGAGCCCTGTCAACCCGCGCAGAGAAGACTGGCTAGCGTGTCCTCTTTGTTCCAGTTTACCCAGAGGGAGAAGAAACTCACTAGTCCCAGAGGTTTGTTCCTCTTCCCCTCTCTCTTAAAATAGCAAGGGTGAATTAGTATGTTGTCTGTATTAGTCAGGATTCTCCAGATAAGCAATCAATTCAGAACTAATATATACAACATACTAATTCATCCTTAGCACTTCCGATAAGTAGGTAGGTAAGTAGGTAGGTAGGCAGATAGACTAATTGATAAGATAGATGGATCATAGAGTAAGGAAGACAGAGACTTATTTTAAGGAATTGGATCACACAACTGTGGAGGCTTTGGCCTTGCAGGATAGGATGTTAGGCTAGAGACCCAAAAAGGCTAAGTTTGACTCCAAAGGCATTCTGCTGACAAAATTTTCTCTTTCAGGAAGGTTAGTCTTTCTCTACTAAGGCCTTTGACTGGGTGAAGCCCACTCACATTATGGAGGGCCTAGATTTAGTCAATAGACTAAAATCTGCTTTAATGAAAGTCTACCAGTTTAAATGTTAATCTCACTTAAAAATGCCTTTACAAGAACATCTAGAATATTGTTTGGCCAAATATCTGGGTGCTGTGACCTAGGCAAATTAACACATAAAATCAACCATCACTCAACACTGTATTATTCCTTTATAGTTTTTGGCAGCTATTTCCACAAAAAACATATTGACACATCATTCTAGCCAAGAGAATTCTGCATCTGACAGGGGCACCTTGTGTTACAGCCATTGGTTCATGTTCCCTTGATTTTTCTGTTGAACCTCAGGAGCAGAAATTGAGCTCTATGATTTTTACATACTATGTGTAATTCTTAGATAAGTCGTCTTCTTTCTCATTTATACACTGTCAATTATTTTTTCCCATCAGTGGTATCAGTGTGGAATTCTGGTTTTGCTTTGATGAAATGCACATTGAGAGATGATCTCTGCTGGGTGGTGGTTCACAAGGATCTATTCTCTGTTGGATGGTAGATGACAGATATAATCTAATCTGCGAATCTTCTGTGATTGGCCCTTTATCCTGAGGTTTTTGGTATTTTCTCGTGTTTGAGTCTGCAGTGTTGAGAATTTGTTCACATCTGATCCAAATTCTGTGGACCCAAAAGTGGAATACTTTCTATACCAAGAATTATCTCAACACACAGTGATTCTCCCCTAAATCAAGTCTCTTGACTTTAATAAATTGCTCTACATAATGGGGAGTGTGGAAAAGAAAAGAAACTGAATTTCTGGTATCCATTAGCCTGTTTTTGTAGTCTATACTGAAGTTACTAAATGATAGAATAATTTCACAACTCTTTAAATCAGGCTAAAGAAAGGAGGAAAAGGCTATTTATGTCATTGAAATTAGGCAATTAAGTCAACAAATAGGGCTTCTGACAGTTATATAAACAAGATTTAATAATTTCCAGAACTGTTAACTAGTTCATCCTTTTATTAAAAGAAGAAAAAATCCTCTTAAAATTGATTTTTAAAAACCGATAAAATTCAGTGACCATAATGCAAAAGACTCTGAGAAGGCCCTACCACACTGAAAAGGCTATCACAAAATTACTCAGATTTCCAGCAGAGTGTCTTCTCCAAACACTTAGTGGTACATAGTTATTTCCTCTTATGCTCCTCATAATAAACATTTTTAATAAATACCATTGCCCTTTTTCCTTTCAGTGGTGTTATTACTTTCTTTTCAAATGCCCAGTAGTTTTAGGAGCTTTTTCCATTGTATAGTTGTAAATTGTTTTCTAAGGAAAGTAATTGCAATAATTTGTTTTCTTCTGGAGGGCACAGATAGGTCTCTAAGAATTCAAAGGAGGCACTTCCCAGATTGGCTTATGGATACTAATAATCACTTATATAAATTGAAAATAAGAGAAATTAAGTACTTCAACCAAAGAAAAGAAATTTTACTATTTATGTTTAGATTTTCAGAGAGTATTTGGCTCCTTCCAATTTTCATAGGTAATTACTTTGTGCTTTTTCTATGTGATTCCCTGACATTATTCTTTTTGAGTAATCAAATTACTTTCCCTGTTCACATCAAAATGCTGCCTGGATCATAGTCATATGACCATTCTAACTACTGCTACTACTACTACCAAAAAAAAAAAGAAAAGAAAGGAAAGGAAAAAGGCAATTGCTCATATCTTATTAAGAAACTAACATGCTAAGGATCTGATCCAAGATTCTGAATTTCACCAGTTTGTAGTGTATGCAAATTTCTATTCTGGCTTGTTGTTCTTAAACTAGAACATATGATTTGCATATCCTGTGCTAATACACAATCGATGTATCAAAAAGAGACTGAGGCTCTCATGGTCAAATTGGCTCCATTTGAAGCAGAATTTTGACCAAACACTGACAGCTTAAAAATTCTGAAAAGGAAAAGGTACAAATCTGGCTTCAATGGATGGACACTGGAAGAGATAACTTATCATGTGCAGTTTTTAGCTAAACTTTCAATTCTATTCAGAAAACCTCCAAATCACTGAAATTGGTTTCCTTCATGACCCAGTGAAATTGCTCCCAGGGCAGACTGCTTAGCTTGTCCTTTTACAGATTCCAGAATATCAGCTTATGAACAAAACAGAAGGGGAAAGAGAGAGAGAAATTCATTATTCTCTGTGTTTTCTTTCTCCCCTCTCGCCTATTTTGTTTTAATATAATTTCTTGGAGAAAGACTTTGTTTAAAGATCAACAGTTTATGAGAGTGAATTATGTAGTCATAATTATCTCATTCACTTTGGGTGGAAATTAACTTAGTACAAAAATTTTGGAAAATTATTTGACACTACTAAAAGTGACTGTAGGGGTGCCTACGTGACTCAATTGGTTAAGCAACTGCCTTCAGCTCAGGTCATGATCCTGGAGTCCCTGGATCTAGTCCCACATCTGGGCTCCCTGCTCAGCAGGGAGTCTGCTTTTCCCTCTAACCCCTCCCCTCTCATACTCTCTCCCTTTCTCTCAAATAAATAAAATCGTTTTAAAAAGTGGCTGTAGGGCCTCCTGGGTGGCTCAGTGGGTTAAAGCCTCTGCCTCTGGCTCAGGTCATGATCCCAGGGTCCTGGGATCAAGCCCCATGTCGGGCTCTCTGCTCAAAATCTTAAAAAAAAAAAGAAAAAGTGGCTGTAAATATAAATATAAATATAGAAATAGATATAAATATAGATAGGGAAATAGGCATATATGTATATATCCTATGACCCAACAATTCCAATTTTATCTAAATAGCCTGGAACCATGCTGCTGACCTAATTGTCACTAGCCACATATAGCTGTTGAACATTATGGTTAATGTCGCATGTTGAAATGGGATTTTTTTGATATATCTAGCTAAATAAAATATATTATTAAAATTATCTCACTTAGTGGTGCCTGAGTGGCTCAGGTGGTTAAGCATCTGCCTTTGACTCTGGTCACGATCCCAGAGTCCTGGGATGGAGCTCTGTGTCAGGCTCCCTGCTCAGTGGGGAGGTTGCTTCTCCCTCTCCCTCACTCTGTCCCTCCCCTGCTTATGCTCTCGCTTTTTCTCTCTCTAATAAAGTATTTTTAAAAATTATTTCACTTATTTTTATTTTTTTAATGTGGCTATTAGAAAATATAAAATTACTTTTAGCTAGCATATGGAAAACACTGCTTTAGAGAAAGGTATGCGTATGTTCACCAAAAAGCATGTAAATAATGTTTATAATTGCTTTGTTCCAAATGACTCTAATCTGGAAACAAATCAAATGTGCAACAAGAGCAGACTAAATATATTGTGATATAATCATATGATGGAATACACACAACAATGAAAATCTGTGAAAATAATACGAATAAATCTATACCATAGTTTAGAGTGAATAAAGTCAGATTACCCCCCACGTGTACACACACACACACACACACACAAAACCCCATAGTATTTACTTTCTGATTCCATTTATGTGAAGGCAAAGAACAAGCAAAACTAAATGGTAATAGAAATTTAAGGAAGGCTAACTCTCTGGAATGTTGCCTGGGAAGAGGCATGAGGAAGCTTTCCAGAGTCTGCAAAGGTAATATACCTTAGTCCAGGTGGTGGTTACTCAGGTGAGTTTACATTAATAAAGGAACTCTTAACTGCACAGTGTACTTTACATTTCCTATAACTGAGTAAAAATAACCAAAAGGCCGCTTAGTTAGCTAAGGTTTGCAAAACTGATAATGAAATTTATTCTCCTTGGAAAGCCTAGCTAGGATGCAAAGTAGGTTAACCTTAGGAAACTAGAGAAAGAAGAACAAATTAAATGGTAGGTAAGCAGAAGAAATGAAATAATAATGAATAATGAAATGAATAATGAATAATAAATGATGAATGAATGAAAAATGAATAATGAATAATGAAATGAAACAAAGCAGAAGTCAATGAAATTGAAAACAGGAAAATAGTAGAGAAAAACAACAAAGCCAAAAGCTGGATCTTTGAAAAGATCAATAAAATTAATAAACCTCTAATCAATGAAAAAAAGGCACAAATTACTAATCTAAGAAATGAAAGAGGCCATCAGTCCTGATCCCTTGGACATTAAAAGGTAATAAAGGAATATTGTGAAAAACTATGGCCACAAATGTGATAACTCAGGTGAAATGGACCAGTTCCTTGAAAGACATAATCTACCCAATTTATACAAGGAGAAATAGATAATCTGAACAGACATGTATCTCTTAAAGAAATTGAATCAACAATTAATAACCCATTTTGCTTTTGCTTTGCTCCAGGATACTCTTGCTCTCAGGAGGAACGTGGGCAATGAAGAGGAAATAGCAAGTAGAGTCAAAGGCCCTGAGGTGCTAGAGCTTCCCTGGGCTCAGCCATTTGGCTCCTGTTAAAGGTTGCTTTTCTGTCACCATTCAGGTCCTCCCACAAAGCTTCATGCTCCTCTGTCCTCTAAGAACATTATTTCTTTAACTTCTATTTTTATACTGCAATCTTACTGTGCAATAGAGAGATTAGCTTTGCAAAATTCAGTAAACACTCTTCTCGGGAATCAAATCCAGTGTCCTGGGGGTGGGACAAAAACATCTACCACTGATCCACAATGGCTGACAAGACTATCTTACTCTTAAGTCACCTAATTAGCATAGATTACCCAGCTTTATGTGGCTCCCACCAACCAGAGCCTGGATTTGCACTCTCTTTTCCCAGGGGCCTTCAAAAACAGGAAAACTGCAATGACCACCACCTCACACTTGGGCCAACACAGTGCTGGAGCAATATAACTCAGTTAGTTGGCAGGAAGGTGTGAAGCCACCACCTGTGTAGAACCTGGGACCAGGGACTGAGACTCCACCTGTGAGAGGGCAGGACTGGCTGGGGCTCCCGTTCACTTGGGGTAGGTGTGTGGATCTGATGAGGAAGCAGAGGCAGCAGAAGAGATGGCCCCTGGGGCTGAACTGACATTCAGATGTATCAAGGCAAGTGGAGAAAGCCATTCAGAATTGTTCTGGAGTGTGAGATCTTATTAAATCTGTTTCTTGCTACAGGGAAATAAAGCAAATGATTTTATGGTAAAATGATTATTCTGTAACCGGTGCTGTCCTGTACTATAGCCACTAGCCACATGTGGCTATTTAAATTTAAATTAATTATTGTTAACTAAATGAAATTCAGTTTCTCAGCACTAGCCACATTTCAAAGGTTCAATTCCCATGTTTCTAGTGGCCACCATATTGGAAAATGCAGACCCAGCTCATTAGTCGTACATAAGATTTTTTTATTCCAAAGTCCTGACTTCCTACTCACCATTAAACTCATTTTAGTTGATTTACTTCATCCCTAGAATAAGCAGCTTTGAGAGAAAGACTTTCCTGCTTTCCCTGGACTGGTAAAGAAGAGCAATTCCATGCCTCGGCTACTGCAGGGCAGTGGTAAACCTGGTCTTGCATTGATCATTCCAGCCCCAGCGTTGCTGCAGGTTGTTCTAAAGACTGCCCCTGCCCATGCCTCCAAGGAATGCTTGTGGAGACTGGAGCTCTGCTTCAATGCTAGCCCTTCCGCCTCCCCAGCAAAGACCGCTGAAGGGTCCCTACCAAAGAGTGACGCGAAATATTCTCTCATCTTCCTCTCCAACTGTGAAAGCTCATTTCAGTGTGGTCATGCACTGTAATCCAACATCTATTGTATTTTTTTTAATGTGTAGTATTTTTTTCTTTATTTATAGTACATCTTTTAACAAATAGTATCTTAGATTTAAGAGAATGAAAGTTGTTTTGCTTTACATTTTTTTTTAATTATTTTCCAACATCTATTTTAAATCTCACTGAACATGAGTTTGGGGGCTTTGACATCCAATAGACTTTGGTTTGATCTTGCCTCTTCCATTAGCTCCGGCCTGCCAGTCAAATTTGGGATTTTTTCATATTTCAGCTTCCTCCTCTATAACAATAGAGGTAATATTTACTTTGAAATTCTGCGATGAGAATTAAATTACCTTTTATACTTTATGCCAGTTTACATTTACAATTTAACTTCTTTTTAAAATATTTTGTTACGTTACTATAACAGACTTACCCTAAATACTTTGAGATTAAAGTCCAAGTACATACCAGTAATCTATTTTTGTTGTTTTTAAGAAATGAAAGTAGGAACATTTAATTTACCTAGAATTTGTAGATTTCCTCAGTGATGAGGAGTATGTGTAGCAAACCAGCCCATACACTGCAAAAAGTAGATAAAATCTGGTTTAAAGGAATTGTTTGAAATCTTTGGAAGACCACCAGTGCAGCTAGGACACACAGAGCCAGCAAGAGAGAAAAAAAGAAAGAGAGGTGCTCATTGGAGCAAAATTAATTTTCTGCCTTTTCCCGTCAGGACATTGACCTGGGCAGGAATCAGAGACTGAGAAGCTGGGGAAAAGGCAGCTACTAAGAATCAGAAAAAAAAAAAAAAAATAGCAGACTTTAGGGCGCCTGGGTGGCTCAGTGGGTTAAGCCTCTGCCTTTGGCTCAGGTCATGCTCTCAGGGTCCTGGGATCAAGTCCCGCATCGGGCTCTCTGCTTGGCAGGGAGCCTGCTTCCTCCTCTCTCCCTCTGCCTGCTTCTCTGCCTACTTATGATCTCGCTATGTCAGATAAATAAATAAAATCTTAAAAAAAAAAATAGCAGACTTTAAATAATCCATGAAGGGGGTGCCTGGGTGGCTCAGTTGTTGGGCGTCTGCCTTCAGCTCAGGTCATGAACCCAGGGTCCTGGGATCGAGCCCCACATCGGGCTCTCTGTTTGGCGGGAAGACTGCTTCACCCTTTCCCACCCCCACTGCCGGCTTATATTCCCTCTCTCTCTGTCTCTGTCAAATAAATAAAATCTTTAAAAATATATATATTTTTAGAATAAATAAATAAATAATCCATGAGGGGAAGCATAGTGGAGGTGCTGGGAAGACTTGTGGGGCTGTCCTGGCATTGTGACTTGAGGAGCCAAGACCCTGTAGCGCCCAGGGATGTGAGCTGGATGCCTGGTAAAGGTTTTGCCCTTGTTAACCTTAAAAATAAAACTGCCAGTTATTTTACCAACAAAAGATGTTTATTGGAAAATAGAAGAAAGTTGTAACCCACAAGCAAGCTATAGCAAAACCACTGGCAACTCCCACCAAAAAAGGAGCAGAAAGGTCTTTTATAAAGTAAAAGGGGAAGTTGGGTAGGTGTTCTAAACAAAAAGGTCTACTACTGCAGTAAACTGGAAGTTCAAAGTATAGTGGCTTTTCATTGCTGCGTTGTGACTGTTCCTCATTGGCTGGGCTATTGCTGGGGCAGGAGGAAAGCCTTTCTTCCTCCTGAAGGAAGAGTAAAGTAACATTCCCTTGCTTGCAAGGTCTCTTTCTCTTCCTCTTGGGTCTGCAATGTAATAGGGCATGACATCTCCCCCTGACAATCTCTCCATTCCAGGAGGCTAAATCTTGAGGTTTTCCATTTCTAACATTCACACCCTCAAGGCATTTTCAAATTCAGCTACCTGCAGGGAAGAAGCTATGAAGGCAAACAGAGTAGGGCTGAAAGAAAAGCAGTTTCAGTGGTACCATGATGCAGAGGATATAGATATAAATAGACGTTCAGGACCCTCCAAAGAGAAGGTACCTCTCAGACAGCAGCCCTAAAGACCTACTGGCTAAGAATGCAGGCAAAACCAGATTGGACTGAGACTTCCAATCAGTACAAACTAAAACAGCTTAACCATGAGATGGATTGAGGTGATCTGCCTCTCTTCTCTCCCAAAAGATAACATTATCCAAAGCCTCCACAGTTTTTCACACATCAGGCCCATCATCAATGACATTTTCCAATGATACAAACTAATAAGAGCAAGAGAGGGAAAAACAAACAAACAAACAATAGAAACTGACTCAGTACATGACTGAGCTCCTGGACTTCTAAGATAGAAACACTAAAATATATAGCTGTTCAAGGACATAGATGACAAGATGGAAATTTACACTGGAGTTTAGAAATCTATTGAAAACTCATGGAAACCCTAGAACAGAAATATGTGATAACTAATTTTTAAAAAGCAAGATATGGGGGGTTTTTTTTGTTTTGTTTTTCGTTTTGTTTTTTAAAAAGACTTTATTTGAGAGAGAGAGTGAGAGAAAGAGAGAGCACAAGCAGGGGGAGGGGTAAAGGGAGAGGAAGAGGCAGACTCCCCGCAGAGCAGGGAGCCGTGGGACTTGATCCCAGGACCCCGGGATCATGACCTGAGCTGAAGGCAGATACTCAACCGACTGAGCACCCAGGCGCCCCACAACATAGGGTTTTAACAGCAGTTTGGACCCAGTTGAATAATTCCTAAGTATAAAATATCTAATTGAAGTATGTGTAAAGAGCTAAAAGGAAGGGAACTTCAGAGAGGAGAGTTTTTAAAAAGTACACATGTTTTTAAAAAGCTAATGTACCTGTATTTCCATTAGGAGATGGAAATTGGATTAAAATCAGTTTTATAAATGTGATGGTTGATTAAAAAAATAACTGATGAGCTATCAAACCAAATGTACAAGAAATTCTATCAATTTCAAACAAGATTAAAAAGCAGAATAACTGGGATGTCTGGGTGGCTCAGTGAGGCAACTGCCTTCAGCTCAGGTCATGGTCTTGGGATCGAGCTCCTGCTTCTCCCTCTCCCACTCCCCTGCTTGTGTTCCCTCTCTTTCTGTCAAGTAAATAAATAAAATGTAAAGGAAGGAAGGAAGGAAGGAAGGAAGGAATAAAAACAAGAGAACTTGTTTTATTCTCTTTAATCAAAGGCAAACCGAAAAGTTATAGAAACATCTGGAAAAAAAACAACACATGATATATTCATTATTAAAAGGCTAAAATACTAAAATTAACAAGTCAGGAAATGACAGATGCTGGCGAGGATGTGGAGAAAGGGGAACCCTCCTACACTGTTGGTGGGAATGCAAGCTGGTGCAACCACTCTGGAAAATGACATGGAGGTTCCTCAAAATGTTGAAAATAAAACTACCCTATGACCCAGCAATTGCACTACTGGGTATTTACCCTAAAGATACCCTAAAGATACAAACGTAGCGCACATGCACCCGAATGTTTATAGCAGCAATGTCTACAATAGCCAAACTATGGAAAGAACCTAGATGTCCATCAACAGATGAATGGATAAAGAAGATGTGGTATATATACACAATGGAATACTATGCAGCCATCAAGAGAAATGAAATCTTGCCATTTGCAACGACGTGGATGGAACTAGAAGGTATCATGCTTAGCAAAATAAGTCAATCGGAGAAAGACAACTATCATATGATCTCCCTGATATGAGGGAGAGAAGATGCAACATGAGAGGGGTAAAGGGGGTAGGAGAAGAGTAAATGAAACAAGATGGGATTGGGAGGGAGACAAACCATAAGTGACTCTTCATCTCACAAAACAAACTGAGGGTTGATGGGGGGAGGGGCGTTGGGTGAGGGGGGGTTGGATTATGGACACTGGGGACGGTATGTGCTACAGTGAGTGCTGTGAAGTGTGTAAACCTGGCGATTCACAGACCTGTACCACTGGGGATAAAAATATATGTTTATAAAAAATAAAATTAAATTTTAAAAAAAGGCTAAAATACTATCATTTTGATCCACATTTAATCCCCGACAAAATATCTTTCAAAGTGAAGGTGAAAATAAAGGCCCTTCCAGATAAGCAGAATACCTTCAGAAAAAGAAATACAAAAGATAGTTCCTTAGGCAGAAGTGATCCCAAGGGAAACATGGAAATGAAAAAAGGAATGAAGAGCAACGGATATGTTAAATATGTGATAATATTATATGTTAATATATTTATTATTAAGTGATTATTGATAATTGATTGATAATTATGTTAATATATTTGTTGATAATATTTGTTATAATGGATATGTTAAATATGTGTTAATATTTATTTATTAAATAAATCAAATAAATATTACTGTCCCAAGCAATAATTATAATGTCTGTGTGATTTAAATATATTTGAAATAAAATTAATAACAACAGGAGGGCAAATGAAATATTCAGTAAAGTCCTAGTGTTGCCAAATTTACTGGAGAGGCCCTGGGGGCCTTGGGTTGACCCAGTCTGTCCCAAAGGTGTTGCTGAAGGTGCTTGGTCTTGTCCCAAGAAAGAATTCAAGGACAGACATGCAACATAGCGAAGAGTAAGTAACACCAGCAAGAAAGTTTATTAAACTAAAAGATATGCTCTCAGGATAGGAGAGCTGGTGAGCTAGAGAGAAAGAGAGGGAGAGGGAAGGTGAGAGAGGGAAGGAGAGAGAGGGAGAGTGCTCTAGCTATGGGCTCCGGGGTTGGGTTTCAATCTTTTATTGACAGTTGTTAAGTAAGGAATGGAATATTCATTACTTGGGGTGGGGATTTCTTCGAAGCAGGGTTTCTCATCTTTTCATCCTTATCTGGTCAGGGGTTTCCGGTCATGGCACCAACCACCTTCATGTCTGGTTTGATCCAGTTTATGTGGCCTGCTGCCAGGACAGGCCTCTGACTTTCCTGATAGCTGGCCATGACTTACAACTCTCTGCTGGGCTCTAGCTATCCTGTTAGAACCTAACTTAACTGCCTACTCCAACACTAACATAGTCTAGAAAATATGAAAGTTCTAATTTATATTAGAGTCTTTTGTTTAGATTTTACAGAAGACATGAAACTTAAAAAAAGGTATGTGTCAGGAGGTAACTAAAAGCTAAACAATTATTTTTGTGTAATTTCAACAATTTAAAAAAGATAATCTTGTTCTTATGCTAACAATATGTTACTATTATATAATTTACAAACAATGCACCTATGTAAAGTATACAATTGGATGACTCTCGACAAATGTGTGCAGACCAAACTTTACAGAACATCAACTCATTAAATTTTCCTCATGTAAATTACTATTCACAATACCTCAAAGAAGCTACCACTCTTCTGATTTCTAGACTACAACTTAGTTTTGCCTGTTCTACCAGTTCTGGGACTTTATGTAACTGGAATCATACATGAGTAACTCACAGGAACATTAAAACAGCTGTGTTTCAGGGGCGCCTGGGTGGCCCAGTCGGTTAAGCATCTGACTCTTGATTTCTGCTCAGGTAATGATCTCAGGGTTGTAAGACTGAGCCCCGCATCAGGCTCTGGAACCTGATTACAATTCTCTCTCTCTCTCTCTCCCCCTATCCCTCTGCTCCTCCCCTGCTCGCTCTCTCAAATAAATGAATAAACCTTTTCTTTAAAGCTGTTTTAGATACTCAAAATCGTCCTTTTGCAGAGGCATCCTTTGCTGAACATACTGTTTTGGAGGGATTTATTCATGTGACCATATGTCATTTGATCATTTATATTGCTGAATAGTAATCCACAGAATAGAAAAATTTGTCAGTTCCCCTGCTGATAGACATTTGGGTTGTTTCTAGTTTCTGCCTAGTATGAATAACACTGCTATGATCATTTCGTAGAAATCTTTTTGGATATATACATTCATTTCTCTTGGGAAATAAATAGGAGTACTATTGCTGGGTCATAGGATAGGTGTATGTGTAGCTTTTTGAAGAACTCCTCAAAATCTTGCCAAAGTGGTCGTGCTGGCTTACAGTCCAGCACCACACGGCAGTATCATTACACAGTCCCTTAGGAGTTAGGGAAGGATAAGGCAGCAGTAACAACTTTCAAAATTAGTTTTTCAAACTACCTTTCTTCATCTTCTTCCACATCCTTTGAAGGATGTGTGGAGATGGCCATGGTCACACCAACAGGTCCTACTACTGGCCTCTCCAAGCCTGAGAGCAGAGCCACAGAGACAGTTAACCAGGGCATCCCACCCAAGTTGTAGGCTCTTCAGCCCTAGACAGGCCTGTCGGTAGCACAGGCAGGTAACACCGGCTCTCAGAGCTGACTGTGGAACACACAGGAATCCACCATTACTAAAAATTAAAGTGTATCAACTTAACAATTAATTACATCAGGGATGCCGGGGTGGCTCAGTGGGTTAAGCCACTGCCTTCGGCTGGGGTCATGATCTCAGGGTCCTGGGATCGAGCCCCACATCGGGCTCTCTGCTCAGCGGGGAGACCGCTTACCCTCCACCCCTGCTCTGCCTGCCTTTCTGCCTACTTGTGATCGCTCTGTGTCAAAAAAAAAAATTTAATTAAATTTAAAAAAAAAAAGTAAGATTGAGACTCTTGATCTTCGGGTGGTGAGTTTGAGCCCCACACTAGGAATAGAGAGTACTTTAAAAAAGTTGATTGATAGTATCAGTAAAAGAGCACCCAAATATTAAAACTGGCTGGTAAGAGGGGCACCTGGGTAACTCACAGTCAAAGTGTCTACCTTTGGCTCAGGTCATGATCCCAGGATCCTGGGATTGAGTCCTCCATCGGGCTCCCTGCTCAGTAGGAAGCCTGCTTCTCCCTTTGCCTCTCCCTGCTCCTCGTGCTCCCTCTCTTGCTCTATTGCTCGCTCTCTCTCAAATAAATAAAAGCTTTAAAAAAAACTGGCTGGCAAGAGGGGTGGTCTCCACTGATAGAGACATCTAGGGAGAAACAGGCAGCCTTATGTTGCCTATGGGAGGTCCTCAGAAGGCATCGCTTTCTCAGGTTCTGTAGCTACCAACATTCTAATTCTGTGATTACAACTTGAGACATGGAAACCGGAGTCCTTTCCATGGCACTATTGTTGATGTCCCAGTGACTTCGGATTTGACCTGTGGTATCTCAAATTTTGTTTCTCCCTTCATGACTCTCAAAACTTGTCAGTGATTTAAAGGCTTTCTG
Source organism: Lontra canadensis (assembly GCF_010015895.1). Classification (NCBI taxonomy): domain Eukaryota; kingdom Metazoa; phylum Chordata; class Mammalia; order Carnivora; family Mustelidae; genus Lontra; species Lontra canadensis. The sequence continues at coordinate 114,914 of NW_022631136.1, read as the reverse complement.
ATTTCTGAAGGGACACTCCCAGGAAACTTTATCTCAACTGTAAGAATCAAAAATACTCAACTCTTGGGGCGCCTGGGTGGTTCAGTGGGTTAAGCCTCTGCCTTTGGCTCAGGTCATGATCCCAGGGTCCTGGGATCGAGCCCCACAACGTGCTCTCTGCTCAGCAGGGAGCCTGCTTCCTCCTTTCTCTCTGCCTGCTCTCTGCCTATGTGTGATCTCTATCAAATAAATAAATAAAATCTTTAAAAAAAAATACTCAACTCTTGGGGCATCTGAGTGGCTCAGTCAGTTAAGCGACTGACTCTTGATTTTGGCTCAGCTCATGACCTTAGGGTCATGAGATTGAGGCCCATGTTGGTCTCTGTTCTTTGCATGGAGTCTGCTTGAAATTCTCTCCCTCTCCCTTTGCCCCTCCCCCAACTCACATGTGCTCTAAATAAATAAATAAAATCTTTAAAAAAATACTCAACTCTTACTCGGTTTAAAGCCCATTTGATTTCATTTGTTTATTTCTTTTTTTTTTAAGATTTTATTTATTTGAGGGAGGCAGAAGGGAGAACAGAGGGAGTGAGAGGAGAAGGAGACTCTCTGCTGAGCAGAGAGCCTGACGTGGAGCTTGATCCCAGGACCCTGAGATCATGACCTGAAGGCGGACACTTAACTGGCTGAGCCACCCAAGCGCCCTTCATTTGCTTATTTCATTGTTTCCTTGTTTGTTTTAACCTAAGACACCTCTGGGCCCTCCTCTTCCTCCTCACAGCACCATCTCCCCCTACTTGCTATATCCTTCCTCCAACCAAATGAGTAACCAGGGTCCTCATGGCTGAGGAGGAACTCTTCAAGGGGGCACATTGTAGGTGTCATCTTTTACCTCCTGGTAGGTTCTCCCCTACCTTCCTTTATTCTCCTATGGGATCCTCTTTAGTAACCCAACTCTATAAACCATAATTTTGTTTTGATTCCTCTAGGTACCTTTAGAGGAAAGCCTGGCCATTGTGGAGACCCAGACAAACATCTCTTCCATCTTTCCTTTTAAAGGAAGCAGTAAGAGGTTCTTCATGAGAAAATGCTCCAACTAAAAGCTGGAATGCAGCGACCCCTAGAAAAGGGACCTGCTGAGAGGAGAGTGGATGGGCAGCAGACTCAGCCCGAGGAGGCAGGATCCTCCTCTGTGTCCCACAACGGGTAAGAGATTTCCACTGTCAGAATTAAATCATTGCTCTCACAGCAGCTTTCAGGGTCTGCATCCAGGCTCTGTAGTTTAATTATAGGGCTTTCTCTAAGATCTTTCTGGAAATTCTTTAGAGAAAAGCCTAGAGTGTTTTTTATTATCAGTTACTTTTATTATCCTGAGAAAGTTGGTTTTATTCTAAGTAACAATGCATATATATTCACCAAATACACCATCTTAATGATTGGGATTTCATGGAACTCTCCCAATTACATCAGTAATGTCTCTTTTCTGCACTGATGAGAGCACCTAAGAATCTCCTGTTATCTCAGGAGATTCCAGGACAATCAGATTGTTCCCGGTTTCTGGAATGGCAATCATGATAAGTTCAGGTCTTGAAATAAGCACAGGAAATTGCCAAATAATGGCCTGTTGGCTACATTTGTCAGTGTTTTTAATGGCTGTTTGCTTACAGCTTTTTGAAAAAGTCATTATGTGTTTGTTTGACCAAGAAAGAGAGAGAGAGAGAGCACAAGCAGGGGAAGCAGGAGAGGGAGAAGCAGACTCCTCACTGGGCAGGAAGCATGACCTGGGGCTCAGTCCCAGGACCCTGGGATCATGACACTTAACCAACTGAGCCACCCAGGCCGGCCCAGTTTGCTTACAATTTTTTGAAGGCATTAAAATAATATGGAGTTAATCCATTATACAGTTACCTGTGAACACCAGTTACTGACATGCCACATCATAACTAACTTGCTTAGAGGTTGGGCACAGCTCTGAAGGTGATAAAATTCTGCTTCATGCTTCATTGGGTCACAGTCAGTATGAACCACTTAAATTTCACTGACCCAGAGAAGAACATTAGAGCTAAAATAATCTTAAAATCAGTTCGTCTTGTTTCCTCATTTCAGACCAGAGAACATTCAGGCCCAAAATATGGTTGCTTGATTAAAGTTGCAGCCTTTGGCAGAAGTAATATGAGAAACTTGGAATCTTAATTTACAAAGTCTACATCCACTTTGTCAAATACATTTTAAAAATTTATAGTCACATAATTATTCTTTTTTTAAAAAGGCTTTGTTTTTAGAGCAGTTTTAAATTCAAAGCAAAACTGAGTGGAAACTACAAAGTTTCCGTATATCCCCCCAACCCTCCCCCATCTCCACACATGCATAGCCTCCCCCCGCCCCAGCAACATGCTGTCCCAGAATGGTATATCTGTTACAATCAATGAACATATATTCACACATCATTATCACTCCAAGTCCATAGTTTACACTAGGATTCATTCTTGGTGTTATACTTTCTTTTGTACTTTTGACAAAAGTACAATGATATGTATCCACCATTAGAGTAACATATAGAATGACTCTTCACTGCCTTAAAAAAAATACTCTGTGCGGGGCGCCTGGATGGCACAGTGGGTTAAAACTTCTGCCTTTGGCTCAGGTCATGATCCCAGGGTCCTGGAATCGAGCCCAGCATCAGGCTCTCTGCTCAGCAGGGAGCCTGCTTCCCCCCTCTCTCTCTGCCTGCCTCTCTGCCTACTTGTGATCTCTGTCTGTCAAATTAATAAATAAAATCTTAAAAAAAAATACTCTGTGCTCTGCCTACTCATCCCTCCTTCCCTTTTTTTTTTAAGATTTTATTTATTTATTTGACAGAGAGAGAGAGATCACAAGTAGGCAGAGAGGTAGGCAGAGAGAGAAGGGAAAGCAGGCTCCCTGCTGAGCAGAGAGCACGATGCAGGACTCCATCCCAGGACCCTGATAGGAAGGCAGAGGCTTAACCCAACGAGCCACCCAGATGCCCCACTCCCCTCCTTTCCTTCTAATCCCTGGCAACCACCGGTCTTTTTACTGTCTGCACAGCATTGCCTTTCCCAAAATATGATCTAGTTACAATCATACCCTATATAGCTTTTTCAGATTGGGTCCTTTCATTTAGTAATATACATTTAAGATTCCTTAATGTCTTCTCGTGGTTTTATTGCTTCTTTCTCTTTAGTGTTAAATAATATTACATTTTCTGGATGTGCCTGTTTATTTATAAATTCACCTCCTGAAGGACATCTTGATTGCTGCCAAATTTTGGCAATTATGAGTAAAGCTGCTATAAGCATTGTGTAAGGTTTTTACATAGACATAAGTTTTCAACTCATTTGAATAGTGAGGAGCACATCTGGATCATATGTTAATAGTACGCTTAGTTTTGTAAGAAACCACAAAACTGTCTTCCCAAGTGGCTGTAGCATTCTGCATTTCCACCAGCAATGATGAGAGGATCTTTTGCTCCCCATCCTCATTGGTGCTATCAATGTTCCAGATTTTTACCATTCTAATATGTGGTGCTCATTGTTTTAATTTGCAATTCCATACTCACCTATGATGTTAAGCAACTTTTCATATGCTTATTTGCCATTTGTGTATCTTCTTTGATATCTGCTCAGGTCTTTTCCCCATTATTTGATTGGCTTGTTCATTTCTTTTTTCTTTTTTTTTTTTTTTGGTAAGATTTTATTTGTTTATTTGAGAGAGAGAACATGAGTGGGGGGAGGGACAGAGGGAGGAGGAGAAGGAGGGTCCCTGTTGAGCAGCCTCAATTCCAGGACTCTGGATCATGACCTGAGCCAAAGGCATATGCTTAACTGACTGACTGAGCCACCCAGGCACCCCCATTCATTTTCTTTTTGTTGAGTTTGGGGAGTTCCTTGTATATTTTTGATAATTGTTCTTTATTAGATATGTATTTTGCAAATGTTTTCTCCATGTCTATGATTTGTCTTCTTATTCTCTTGACCATGTCTTTTACAAAGCAAAAGTTTTTCATTATAATCAAGTCCAGATTATTATTTCTTTTATGGATTGTGCTTTTCGTATTTGTATCTAAAGAGTCCTTATTAAACTGAAGATCATTTAGACTTTCTGCTTTGTTTATCTTTTAGGAGTTTTATATTATGTATTTAACATTTAGTTCTATGATGTATTTTGAGCTAATTTTTGTGAAGGATTTAAGCCTTGTCTAGGTTCCCTTTTTTTTTTTTTTTTTTTTGCATATGGATGTCCAGTTGTCCGGCACCATTTGTTGAAAGACCGTATTTTCTCCATTGTGTTGCCTTTGCTCCTTTGTCAAAGATCAGTCACCTATATTTTGGTGGGTCTGTTTCTGGGCTGTCCATTCTGTTCCATTGGTTTGTTCATTCTTTTTTTTTTAAGATTTTATTTATTTATTTGACAGAGAGATAGAGATTACAAGTAAGCAGACGGAGGGAGAGGGAGAAGCAGGCTCCCTGCTGAGCAAGAAGCCCGATGTGGGGCTCGATCCCAGAACCCTGAGACCATGACCTGAGCCAAAGGCAGAGGCTTAACCCACTGAGCCACCCAGGCACCCCGGTTTGTTCATTCTTTCACCAATATTACACTTTGTTGATTACTAATAACTTTACAGTAAGTCTTGAAGTCAGTAGTACCAGTCATGTGACTCTGTTCTTTTTTGGATATTCTGGTTCCTTTGCCTCTCCATATAAACCTGAGAATCAGTTTGTAATATCCACAAAGTAACTTGGTGGGATATTGACTGGGATTGCTTTGAATCTTTGGATGAAGTTGGAAAGAACTGACATCTTGACAATATTGAAGCTTCCTATCCATCAACATGGAATATCTATCTCTCCATTTATTTAGTTCTTTCTGATTTTCTTTCATCAGTTCTCATTTTCCTTATTTAGATCTTACACATATTTTGTTAGATTTTTACATAAATATCCCATTTGGGAGATGTTAATGTAAACGGTACTCTTTTCAATTTCAGATTCCACCTGATCATTGCTGGTATAGAGGAAAGCAATGGATTTTTGTATATTAACCTTGTATTCTGCAACCTGAGTTTAATCCCTTTCAAGTTTCAAGAGTTTTTTGTCATCCTTTCAGATTTTCTACATAGACAATTGCGCCGTTTGCAACAAAGACAGTTTAACTATTTCTTCCTTTCCAATCTATAAACCTTTTATTTATTTATTTATTTATTTATTTATTGGTCTTACTGCATAGACTAGGACTTCCAATATGATGCTTAAAAGGAGTAGTGAGAGGGGACACTTTCAGTTTGTTTCTGATCTTAGTATAGTTTCTTGGGGCACCTGGGTGGTTCAGTGGGTTAAAGTCTCTGCCTTCGGCTCTGGTCATGATCCCAAAGTCCTGGGATGGAGCCCTACCTAAGATTGAGCCCCACATTGGGCTCTTCGCTCAGCGGGGAGCCTGCTTCTCTTCCTCTCTCTCTGCCTGCCTCTCTGCCTACTTGTGATCTCTGTCTGTTAAATAAATTTTTTTTTAAATCTTAAAAAAAAAAACTTATAGTTTCTTACCACTAAGTATGATGCTAGCTGTTTGTTTTTTGTAAATATTCTTTATCAAGTTGAGGAAATTTCTCCCTGTATTCCTAGTTTAACAAAAGTTTGTTTGTTTTTTTTAATCATGAATGGGTGTTGGATTTTGTCAAATGCTTTATCTGCATCTGTTAATATGATCATGTGAGTTTTTTCCTCGTTAGCCTGTGATGGGACAAATTACATCAGCTGATTTTCAAATATTGAAATCAGCTCTGCACATCTGGAATGAATCTCACTTGATATATTACATAATTCCTCTTACACATTGTTGGATTCAATTTATTAATGTTTTGCTGAAGATTTTTGTATCTGTGTTCATGAGAGATATTGTTCTGTAAGGTTTTCTTTTTTCCCTTTGGTTTTGGTATTAGGGTAATGTTAAGCCATTCCAACAAAATGAGTTGGAAAGTATCTCCTCTTCTTCTATCTTCTATAGAAAGACAGTAGAGAATTGGTATAATTTTTTTCTTAAACATTTGGTAGAACTTATTGTGAGCTCATCTGGACCTGGTGCTTTCTGTTTTAGAAGGTTATTAATTTTTTTTTTAAATTTAAGTAGATGCCATACCCAGTGTGGAGCCCAACATGGGGCTTGAACTCACAACCCTGAGACCAAGACCTGAACTGAGATCAAGAGTCCAATGCTTAATCGACTAAGCATCCCGGGGTGCCTAGCCCCGGGAAGGTTATTAATTATCGATTCACTGTTTCAAATAGACATAGGTCTAGTCAGATGGTTTATTTCTTCTGTGAGCACTTTGGCAGATTGTATTTTTCAAGGTTTTGGACCATTTCATTTAGGTCATCAAATTTGTGGCTCATAGTATTTCTTTATTATTCTTTTAGTGTCCATCAGCTCTATACTGATCCTTTCTTTTATTTCTGGTATTAATAATTTGTGTCTTCTCTCTTTTTTCCTTAGCCTGGCTAGAGGCTTCTTGATTTTGTTGATCTTCTCAAATAACCAAATTTTTAAAATAAAATTACCTCAAAAAATTTTTTTAGAGAGAGGATGAGAACACGCATGAGCAGGGGGTTGGGGGGAAGGGCAGAAGGAGAAGGAGAGAGAGGATCTTAAGCAGATTCCATGCTCGGAGTAGAGCCCAATGCAGGGCTCAGTCTCATGACCCTGAGATCATAACCTGAACCAAAATCAAGAGTCAGGTGCTTAAATGACTAACCCACCCAGGCATCCCTACCTAAATATATTTTAACTGTCCTTGTGATAAATATTATTTGTTATTGGGAAACTGATTGAGAATAAATAATAGACCTATAGAATCCAGAAAAATAAATGTATTCCAGAAAAAGGACTTGTCTTAAAAGTAGAACAGCCTTGTTTATCTCAGAGACCCCTGAAACTCAGCAAGAGAATACTGATGGTGATAAAGAACACTGGAGTGAGAGTTTAGATCCAACATTTTTAATAATGGTTTTTCCACCAACTATTGATGTGAGCTCAGTTGTGTTTCTTCCCACTCCAGCTTTATTGATATATTAGTTACATATATCAGATACATTTATTACTCTTTGTGGATCTCAATGTCTTCATCTGTAAAATAAAATGAGGCCTTTTCCTGCACTAGTATTTTCTACATCTTAAAGGACTGGGATGTTAAAAGATCTATTAATTTAGTAACTGCAGCCAGGACCAAGCCCTGACCCCCTGTGCACGTCTATGTCCATGTATATGTGTGTGCACATGTGTGTATTTTGCAAGGAACACTGCGAACATTATATCCTGAGATCTCAGAGGTGAAAGAGCAGACAGGAGGAGCATCTTCTTGGTTGGAAAAAGAGAATGAAAAGAAAGAGAGAGGTGTTGGGGGTGCCTACATAGCCAAAGTTGGTGTGATCTAACTTGATCAAGTTAGAGAGAACTGAGTGTCAAAAATCTAGACATAGCAAGATTGAAACCACTAGACCACTAAAATATTAGTCAGCATTTATTGTGCACATAAAAATAGTTTACCCCTGGGAGCTCTCAAACTGACCGTGGAATGAGGCTCAGAGGTGTATTGTTGTAACAGCTTATAGAGTGAGAATGCAGAGGTTGGTTGTTATTTTCAATGATTGATTATATCATTAGAGTTTTCCTAATGATTGAGGATTGGTTTAAAGTGACTGCCTCATTCCAATGTGGGAGAACGGCTAGAATGTCATCTAGGAGTTTCAGAGGCATATGCAAGAAGTGGCCCAAGGTAATGTTTGTTTGTTTGTTTGTTTTTGCAAATTAAGCTAAGTTTGGATTCAGTATTTTCCTTATAGCATAATCAAAAGTATCATTGTCATTATCTATTTTAAAATCTATGTTGTTGGGCGCCTGGGTGGCTCAGTTGGTTAAGCGACTGCCTTCAGCTCAGGTCATGATCCTGGAGTGCTGGAATCGAGTCCCGCATCAGGCTCCCAGCTCCACGGGGAGTCTGCTTCTCCCTCTGACCTTCTCCTTGCTCTCCTTGCTCATGCTCTCTCTCACTGTCTCTCTCTCTCTCAAATAAATAAATAAAATGTTTTTTTTTTAAATCTGTGTTGTTATATATAGAAGCCCAATTTTCAGCATTTGAGTCAAACCAAAGTATGTGATTATAGAGTGAGTCTAGAACAAACCTAAATTAGGTCCAATGCCATTCCTATGCATAGGAACAAATTTCCAGCAATGCAGTTTGCAGTGGTTATGGGCTATCCTATGGCTTCCAAGCTTCCTCCCAATACCAGATTAATTGGCCATAAGTATTAGTTAAATGGCCAAGGGATGGATATCAAACCTTTTTGTAAAGCCACTTTCCTGCCATCCGAGCATGGTTCTGGAGTTGGTTCTAATATTCACTGAGAGTGTTCCTGAGCATGTAAGCAGGTATACACCAACAATCATTTTGCTTAGTAAAGGAGGGTATGCATTGAATGGTAGGCCTTAGTGAGTAGAGAAAATCCCTAACAGAAAAGGGAACATGACTGTAAATGTCCTGTGTTAGTTAATATCATGATAATTGTTATAAAAATGGGTCCTGGAAAAAGATAAGCAATCTAGCAGAAACTTTTTCAGTGGTCTTGGGTGTAAGCTATCCACTTTTGCCTTGTTTCTGCTTCGAGGGAAGATTGTTTGTTTTTCCTGGAAATCCTTAATTTGAAGTTAGCCATAGATTGATAAGCCCAAGAATTGAGGAATGGGGGGTTTCTCTTTAGTTGAGAGACATGGACCTGAAGTTCAATGCCCTATAATTTAACTGCTGTGTGAAAAAACAGAACCTGATAGAGCCCTTTTCATCAAGGCACAAGTGCTATTTTTAACTGATATCTCCTTCAGAACCCCCAGTCTCCAGGTTCCAGGGTATGAAGTATAATGTTATCATCATGCAGAGGATCTCTAAAAGCCTCCTTGACCTGCTGAATATAAGTTTTTGAATATTGCATTCATACTTTAAAGTATTGGGTCATATTGGAATTTACAAGGGCAAGATGTGCATGGGGTTCTATCATCAAAGGCATGGGTTGCCTAGTGATAAATTCATAAGGTGTAATTTATGTTTTCCCAAAAGATGTTGACTTCATTGTCATAAGGGCTAAGGGTAACACTTTAGGCCAAGGTACTCCTGTGGTTTCAGTCAATTTGCCAAATTTAATCTTAGAATATCGCTGGAACATTCGACCTCCCCTAAAGGCTGAGGATGACAGAGACAATGATAGGGCCATAGTGTTTGAATAACCTTGTTTAGTTGTATTATAATCCATCCAGGTAAAGTGAGCCCCTTGTCACTTGAAATTTCATTTGAGATTGCCCAGAATAGAAAACATTTTCTAGTAATTTCTCTGCTACTGTGGTGTCATCAGCTTGCCCACATGGGACTGCTTCTACCCATCTAGAGAAGAAATATACCACCACAAGTACATATTGATAGCACATAGAGGGAGAGAGTTGAAAAAAGTATAACTGAAAATGTTCAAATGGTCCAGATATTGGGGAGCAGTCCCTGGGGTTAGTTTAATGGTTTTAACCAGGTTATATGATTGAATAAACTCGTCATGCTAGTTTAGAACAATCACCCATTATATTTTTTCATAATATGAAAAGTCAATTCTGTGGTGGGTAGTCACTTGAAGCACTTGCAAGAGTGAGAACTGAGAGATCCAGGAAGCACGAGCCAGTCATATGCACCCTCCAAAGTCCTCTTTTTATGATAAATGTGCATCCTTCTTGGTGCCACTTTTACAATTTTTTGTCTGGTATACAAATTGTCTTAAGTAATCTGACTTGAACCTACAGTGGACCATAGATTGTGGAAATTCAGGAAAATGCTTTTACCAAAAGGTTTAGTATCTATCCCTTGGCCATTTTATGGAATTTATTTAATGTTTTGGTACATCGGGAGCCTTAGCACGAAAGTTAGCCATTGCATTTCCCTGGTATTCAGCGTCTCATAAGAGGGTATGAGCCTCAATTTCTGTGATAGCAACTTGTGAGGACACTAATAATGTAGAGGGAAGGTCAGCAACCTGAGATCCTATTTTACAGCTGTACCACTTGATGTTGAAAATCTCTCTTTCCAGGGGCACCTGGCTGGTTCAGTGTTAGGGCACATGACTCTTGATCTCAGGGTTGTGGGTTTGAGCCCCACGTTGTGTACAGAAACTACTTGGAAGGAAAAGAAAAAAAGAAAAAAAAACTTTGTTTCCAGAGCATACCAAATCATGAACTACTCTGAAGGCATACCTGCTATTGGTATAAATTTGCAGTTTTTTCTTTTGTCAATTTAGAGGCCCAAATGAGAACCAACACCTCTGCAGGTTGGGCTGAATTAAGTAAAGAAAGGGCTCCCCTTCCTGAAAACTCATGTTGTGTCATGACAGCAGGTTTGACTTGATATTTTCCTTCAGAATTTTTGGCATAGGAGATATCAAGGCAGAGTACTAAATCTGGATTAGCATTTAATAGGGTTTCTTGTAAACCTAATTTGGGAGTTTGATTTGAGATCAACTCAACGGTTATGAGTCTCTCCTCTGTTATGTAAGGATAGGAGAGTAGAAGGATTTAAAGAGTCGCAGGAATCCAGCTCCCTGCTCAGCAGGGAGCCTGCTTCTCCCTCCCCACCCCCCCACCTTGTGCTCTCTCTCTCTCTCTCTCTCTCAAATAAATAAATAAAATCTTAAAAAAAAAAAGAGTTGCTGGAAAGAATACTGAGGAGACAAGAGTAGAATCTCATAAAAATGTTGTCTACTAGCTGAGAAATGGTGTGTATGCTGTGTTTGGCAAACTTTCTACAGCATGAAGAACCTGTAAATCTAATTCATTTTCCTGAACAAGTTTCAGGGAGAGTTCTGTAATTTTAGCGGCTGCTAAAATTCTGTAAATTTAGCGGCTACACCCTTTATAAACAATTTGGGTATATCCTGGTCTTTGGATGCAATTGTAAGCTATAATAGTCTTTAGGGCTATTTTTCCCTTCCTTTTCTTGAGTTAAGGGCTCCCTGAACCTGATTATTACATTCCTGAACAAACAACGTAAAAGGTTTAGCATAGTCAGGAAGTCCCAACACAGGAGAATTCTGTAAAGCCCATTTAATTTCAGTAAATGCTTCCTCCTACTTGTTTTCCAAAAAAGAGGTTCTTGAGTATTGTGCCTAGAGTGAAGAAGCTAACTAGGAAATGTCAGGCACCCAGGACTGACAATATCCTGCAAGTCTCAGAGGACAATCCCATTTCATAGAGCTCCCCAAGTGAGTACAGGATCTTTCTTAAGGGTTTTCTGCGTTAATGGAAAATGCATAGGATCCCTGAGAGGACATTTAGGACAGGAACACAGTGAGAGCTGAGTGGAGGTTTGTAAGGATTCTGGAAGAAATGTTTACTGAGAGCCTCCTCTAGGTTTGGCTGTGTATATAAGATGACTAAAATACTCCCAGCTCTGAAACCGCTCTTACTCTAGAACCAGCCACTGCCTAATGATATTAGAAACATTGGTCAGAAATATGAGTAAGGGGCGCCTCGGTGGCTCAGTGGGTTAAAGCCTCTGCCTTCGGCTCAGGTCATGATCTCAGGTCCTGGGATCGAACCCTGCATCGAGCCCTGCATCAGGCTCTCTGCTCAGCATGGAGCCTGCTTCCCCCTCCCCCTCTCTGCCTGCCTCTCTACCTACTTGTGATCTCTGTCTGTCAAATAACTAAATTCTAGGAAAAAAAAAAAAAAAGAAGAAGAAAGAAATATGAATAAAGTATAACGTGGTTTAAAAGGTTCAAAAGGATCTGATGCTACCTGGGGGATGACCTGTTTGATCCCCATTCTGGCTCCTTCTAATGCCTGGATTCCCTGTTCTAAACCAGTGACTGGGACCTTGGGCAAATTTCCGCTTCTCAGGAAACCACTAGCCCCTGTACTCCCTGCTGGCTCAGAGTCTCCAAGAAAAACGGGTGAAACTGGAAGTCATTGGTTCCGCTCTAGCACACCTACAGAAGCACAAGGGATGTCAAGTTGGTCTGATAAATTCACCATTACCAAAGTCATGAGTGATAAACTGTCTTCTTTTTGATAAGACAAATGCATTACTGGCATTGCTCTACTCATCCCAACATTTAAAATAAAGTTCACTCTCGATCACATTTCTAAAAGGGCAAGTGGTCATCTTACCCTCACTTTGCAGACGAAGAAACTGAGGCACAGAGTAGTAAAGTGACTTCCCAAGTTTGCAGCAGGAGGGTAAAGGGAGCACCCTGGGCCTACAATCTGGGCTTGCTGCCTCCTCTTCATCCATCCAGCCATGCTGCCTCTCTCAGGAACAAGATGAACTAAAACCTCCTCTTTTACTCTCCTCTATAACAAATAGTCGCCATGTTGGCCAGGATATTATGGGATATGAAGTTAGTTCACGTCATTTTTTTGGAAGTCATTTTTCAGATCATTCTTCTGAACACTGTGAGCAAAATACTGTGCTGGTTAGTTACGCTGGAGCATATAGAAGTGGCAGAATACAGTGGTTAAATTAAAGGAGCCTGAAGATGTCCTACCCATGGAGCCTGGCTGTCTACAGGAAAGGACCTACACAGATAGGTCCATCCTGGTGATGGAAGAATCCTGTTGCCTGGAACAAGTGGTTCCTTTTCTCAGATGATGGTTTTTCCTTTCAACTTTCCAATTAATGCCTGGCTTTGCTTACTGTATTGAGATGGTTTATAAACCAAAGAGAGCAACTGGGAGTAGATCTGAAAGCAGAACTAGAGAAGAAAGTCTGGTTCCATTTTCAGAAGTGGGGCTGGGGAAAGACACGTTTGGAAGAGAACTTCCAAGCAGAAGAAAGCTTTGTATTCCTTCCTTCATTCCCTTTACCACATTCAGGTCATGAAACATGTGCTATATAATTCAGTGTAGGGGATTTTGGGGTGAAGTACCTTCTGCTGAAGGACCATACCCTATCAGTCACCTCTTTTCCTATTTACTGTTTCTTTCCCACTTTAGGAAATACCGTTCCTTGATCCAGGATCAGGCTCGAGAGTTGACCCACCTAAGGCAAAAGATGAGGATGGGGAGAGCTTTCTCTTCTCTTCTCATCCAGCATGTCAGGAATACGGTGAAAACCTTTGAGGAGCTCCTTAGCAGCAATAAAGTTGACCGCTACATGGAACAGCACTTCCGTGAGCAGCTGACCAAGGCGAGCCTGCTGGCAGAGAGCCTTGCCAGCAAATTCAGCACAGGTAAGCTGGTCCCAGGGCTCAGGAGGATCTTCAGTCCCTCCCAAGGACCCCAGCCTCAGACAAGCTCAAACTCATCTATAAGTGACTTTTCAATCTGATGTCCTGCTTTGTAATGACCATCTTGGAACCATGGTGGAGTCAGGACTGGCTGGAGAGGAACAATGAAGAGAATCACACAGGAATGGGGATGCCAGGATGATCACAAGCTCCTTTATCTCCCGTGGAATGTGGTCGCTAGGGCAAAAAACATCTCTGGGGGGTGATAGCATTTATCTGAAATTAACTGGCAGCAAGATAGGTAGAATGGGGACAGCTGGTTGCTGTGAACAGAGCCCTGAATTAGGATCTGAAGACCATGGCTCTAGTCTGTATGTGTTCATTGCTAGCTCTGGACACATTCATACTTCTCTTGATTTCTGTTTTCTCACCTAAAAAAATTAGGTCAAGTAATACCAGCATGATTGTTCTAAGGATCAAATCAGCAATATTAATCAGTGCATTTCAAAAAATGATAAAAGAATCATGCTGATTTGGGCATGGCTTAGATACTGTATGTACTACAACCTGGTAGTGGGAAATTTAGTTTCAGGTGCCTTTTTCATGGAATATTCCCTAGAGCACCTGAGGGCACATAGTAAGAGCAGGCTTGAGGTCACTGTGTGGGTTTCTGATACCAGATCAGAGGCAGGACAGGGATGTCTGTCACCCCTACAGAGACAGGAGTAGATTCTGCATGAAAGCTGTGACAGGGTATACAGATGTGAGGCCAAAACCCAGCCTTCTGGCAGGACTTGGAGACTCTGGTTAGAGTGGTCCAGAGGTCTCTGGACAAGTGTCTCATGGCCTGTAGGAAAAATGACATTTTTAGCTTTTGACTCTGACCTAGGACAAAGCAAAAAGAAATGATGATCTCTGTGGTGAGTAAGTTCTGGAAAGTTAGGAAAGCCTGTCAGGTAAGTTCTCCAAAGTCTCAACCCAATGTCTCCTGAGAAAATTCAGAGTATCCTGGACTGGAAAATCAAGTAGTCACATCTGATCCCAGAGAAAAGTCAGTGTCTTTCTGTAATCTGAGGAATGAGACCTGCTTAAATTATAACTAGTCCTTTTTGAATCTGGTTTTCAGATGACTGTACAAGTGAGAAGAATCAAGCAAGACAGATGCTGCGAACCCTCAGGTAACTCCCAATTTTCAGGGGCTGTAGATCATATAATCTGGTGAAGGATTTAGAAGCAAGGGCCAGAAACTCAAAGCCGGAGCTCTTACACCCCACAAAAAGCAAATGGCTGATTATAATATCAAATCATTACGTGTCCCTAGTGATGAAGTTGTCATGTTTCCTATTTTTTTAATTTATTATTATTTTGGTCCCATTCTCTATTAGTTCATCAATTTAGCGATACTGACCTGCTCTAACTTAACTACCCAGTCTTGTGAGTCTCCTGAGTCCTCAGGGACCCCCTCTGATTTCCCCTAGATCTTTAAAGACCAGAGTGAAATTTTATCTGGTTTTTTCCATGGTGACCCCAGAGGTGCTGGCAGATGTTAAATAGCTACAGATTTTCCTCACAAAAGAAGAAAAAGCTTTTCACTGTATGACAGTACTTCGGGAAGGTCGAGAAACTACAAGACACCTGGGAGGCCACATTGCCTTGGAAGCAGTTTTAAATGGGCCACGGCAAATATTACTGAAAGCATCATTGTTCACGGAGTGTGTCAAACCCTCAAAGAGCTCTGGTTGTCTTGTAAAGGAGCCAGGAGCATTATTGAAAGGGCTGAATGAGTCTTCTCTCTTCCTCGGGATGTTTGTGGCCAAGGCTCTGGGCCACTGTTGTTCTCCCCTGCTCCCCACTCTCCACTTCCAGACAGAAATGAACTGTTTGGCTTCTCCTTCTAAGGAACAGTCTCCTTGACTTCTGGAGCTTGTCCTTTGAGCCACCAGATCGTTACAGCCATGTCATTCAGGTGACCTTTATTTTTCCTCTTTCTTACCCTACCAGTATCTTAAGGGAGAAGCATATGAAGGGTAAAGTGACAGAAGTCCTAAGGACCATGCAGGAGGCCCAGCCCCAGACTCTGCCCCAGATACACTCCAGCAACCGTGGCCAGTCTGCTGCCCATCCATCCTCCAGCAGCACCTCCCTGCTTCACGAAGAGCCAGAAGCATGCCCTTCAGTGGATGTGACCGGTGAGCACCCAGACCGTGTCCAGTTGCTAGGTGCTTGCTCCTTTGTCTACACCAAAAGCAGGTATCTTTGCAGCCAGGCCCTGCAGATCCACCCTGATGTCCCTGGAGAGCACAGGCCCAGGACTCAGTTCCAAGCGTAGGCCACAGGGGTGTCAGGTGGTTCTTTTCCATTCCTAGTCCCACACGTCCTCAGCCACCAGACCCTCTCTGGCACATACATGGTGTTGGACTTGAGGGGAGGAATCATGAGTTGGGAAGAGGAAGGGGCAAACACTCCCTTATCATTGTAACCCAGTCATGTCACCTTTCACATCATGGGCATGAACTTCACTCACATTGGGCCTCTGATCTTGAAATCCTTGGGGTAAACAGTCACGGTTCCTATTTTCTGTTTGCCACTAAATATTCTTTATCATTTGTGGATTTGCAGAGCCCATCCATCATTCTAATAATTCAGCCACAATGTCCTCTGAACCTTCATTAACTGGGACGTGTCTTGGGTTCAGGCTGTATCCGTCACCAGCCTGGCCCTCCCCAGAATCCCCCAAGCAGGGGCTTTGGGTAGCTGTGGTGGGGGGTAGGAGGAGGAGAGTACATTTAAAATCAAACCTTTATTTTTTCCTGGTCAGTTTTTCTTTAATTTCCCTCCCAGGAAAAGCATTTCTATTTTTAGGGAACTATAGCAAGCAAATCCCAGTGAGGACAACACCGAGAAACCATCCTTTGCCTCTGGCTAGATCTGATTTTTTTCCCCTGAATTGACTGTTTTAGGCAATGAATAAACCATAGTAGGTTTCACCTGGTACTATTCCTGCTTCTCATTTTACCCTGAGGACAAGAGCAACATAGTGTTTCTCCCAGGAAGATAGAAACCAAGGAAAGAGGAGTGCCTGGGTGGCTCAGTGGGTTAAAGCCTCTGCCTTTGGCTCAGGTCATGATCCCAGGGTCCTGGGATTGAGCCCCACATCTGGCTCTCTGCTCAGCGGGGAGCCTGCTTCCTCCTCTCTCTGCTTGCCTCTCTGCCTACTTGTGATCTCTGTCTGTCAAATAAATAAATAAGATCTTAAAAAAAAAAAAAAAGAACCAAGGAAAGAGAGGAGTTTACATTTATTGAGCACATATTTAATGCTCACATTATTGACTACTTTACATCTCTTGCCTCATTTAATCAGCACAACCAACCAATCTCTCAGGTAGGTGGTGGTATCCCAATTTTACAACACAGCCGAGGACACTGAGGCTCAACGAAGTCAGGGAACTTACGGAAGAGCTCCCAGCTGGGGGTGCCATTCACCTTGAGCCTGCACAACCCGAAAGCTCAGACGGTCCCCTGCACTGTGGCCTGAGCAGCCAGGGACGGAGCAGGGAGGCAGTCACTCTTCCCACACCTCTTTTGCTGGGTTTCTGGAGCTAGTGTTTGCCCCACTCCACTCTTTGTGACACTCTGCACGTGAGAAAAGATCCTATACACATTGCACTTTCATCCAAGAATTTATAAATATATGGGCTGCCCTTGCTATGTACATGACCTCCTCCAATGGGCCCATGGGGTTTTACCTACATCCCTGAACTCAGTTGCCCAAAGGCACCTGCTTCCTCCTCATTGCTACCCTGAGAGACAGAGGCAGAGGGGCAGACACACTTTCCCCTCACCTGCAGTTCCTGCCATGACTGGTAGGAATGGTCACACTGGAGATGTGGCCTCTGGGGTGGCATTGGCCTTCTTCTCCACCACCACTAGCTTTTCTGAGGGAGACGGAAGCCCTTCTTTTTTCCATCTGAAGTCATTATCCTCTCAGAGGGGCTCCTCCTTTGCTTTTTTGAGCCAAAACTTCTAGAGTATTTAACAAAAAGTGTGATTGATGTGGGAGCTTCCCTTGTGAGGCAGAATTATCCTGGCCAGAGGCTGTTCCCCGTTGCCTTCTGTGTACAGTGTAGGGCATATTTTCTGTGTTGTGTGGCCAGGGGAGACCGGGACATGAGAAGCCTGACCACTATTACTGATGGATTGGACCTCCTGTGGCCTTGGTTGAGAGTAAGCGGGTTTTCTGGAGAGGGGGTAGAGGAGGTTTGGAAGGAGCTGGGAATCACCTTTTTGTTGAGTGCCTACATTGTCAGGCATTGTGCTAAAGGCTTATGTAGTTTACCTTCTTCTTTCTTTCACAGTGATGTTAATTAATCGGTTATTAGGTAATGCCAGCCATAATGGAAGGAGAAGATCTACCAGATGTTGACTTAAGTGCACAGTTCCTTAGAGGAACTTGACTTGGTTGAAGGGAACTAAGGACTTCACTCCTATCTTCTCAGAGGAGAAATTGCCTACTCTGTGGCCCTTGGTAATAATCCTTGAAAGGGAGCTGACTCATATTTTTAGCTGAATTATGGCCCTGCTACCCAGGAGGGGTTTTTTTTCACAAAGGGAGACAGCAGAGGGCATAGCCAGGTTCTCATAGCATCATTGGTGCCATATAGTTTTGCTTCTGCAATCCCCCATGCAGAAGAAAACCAGTCATTCTTTGGACAGGAGTCAGGCAATCTAAGCTATATTTAAGAATTATTGTTACAGTCTCGTGAGCCATTCTGGGTGGGATCCAAATCACCACCTGCCATCCTCAGAGACTCCCTCAGTCTCAGTAGGCATCCAGAGTAGGAGACAGGAGGAGAGGGAGGCGCCAGGAGCATCAACCTGTTTAAGTTCTCTGCACGTTGGCTATTAATGGAAGCCATTTTCCCTTTCTCTTCCTCCTTCAACAATCCCCAGTATAGAACGGTCTCATGAAGGGTGAGTATATTACCTGTTCACAGACCAGCAAAATGCTTCATCTCCTTAATCTCATGATTTCTAAGAAGGGCAGTGAGTTCTACTACTGGAGGAGACATTTCTGCAGTTCCTCCCTGGGATCATTCCAGCACTGGGAATCCTGGAGGGAGCCAGGAGAGAGGCCCTTGTTCTTCTCATGTGCATGCACTGGAACCCTCAAATACTACATCTAATCACTACTTCTTTGTTTTTCCTTTTTTTAAAATTCAAGTATAGTCAGATACAGTTATATTAGTTTCAGGTGTACAACAGTGTGACTCAGCAATTCTCTGGTGCTCCTGGGAACTGGGTGGCTCAGTCAGTTAAGCATCTGACTCTTGGTTTCAGCTCAGGTCATGATCTCAGGGTCATGAGATTGAGCCCCACATCGGTTTCCATGCTTGGCACGGAGCTTGCTAAAGATTCTCTTAAGATTCTCTTTTCCCCATCCTCGCTTTCTCTCTCTCTCTCTCTCAAAAAACAAAAACAAAAACCAATTCTATACATTTCTCAGCACTCATCATGATAGGTTCACTCTTAATCCCCTTCACTTATTTCCCCCATCGTCCCATCACCTCCCCTCTGGCAACCACCAGTTTGTTCTCTATATTTAAGAGTCTGTTTTTTGTTTATCTCTTTTTTTCCTTGGTTCTTTTGTTTCTTAAATTCCACATATGAGTGAAATCATACAGTATTTGTCTTTCTCTGACCAACTTATTTCACTTAACATTATATCCTGTAGCTCCTTCCACGTTGTCACAAATGGCAAGATTTTATTCTTTTTATGGCTGAGTATTATTCCATTGTGTATATACACATCTTCTTTATCCATTCCTCTATGGGTGGACACTTGCTTCCATAATTTGGCAACTGTAAATAATGCTGCAGTAAACATAGGGATGCATATATCTTTTCAAATTCATGTTTTTGGGTTTTTTTGGGTAAATACCCAGAAGTAGAATTACTGGATCATATTGGTAGTTCTATTTTTAATTTTTTGAGGAACCTCCATACTGTTTTCCACAGTGGCTGCACCAGCCTGCATTCCCACCAACAGTGCATGAGGGTTCCTTTTCCTCTACATTCCCATTCGCTGACACTTATGTTTTTTTTATTTTAGCTATTCATACAGGTGAGAGGTGGTATCTCATTGGGGGTTTGATTTGCATTTCCCCGATGATGAGTGATTTTGAGCATCTTTTCATATGTCTGTTGGCCATCTGTATGTCTTCTTTGAAAAAAACGTCTATTTGTGTTCCACGTCCATTTTTTAATTGGATTATTTGGGGGGTTTTGGTGTTGAGTTATGTAAGTTCTTTATATATGTGGATATTAACCCCTTATTGGATATATCATTTGCAAGATATTCTCATTCGGTAGTCGTCGTTTTGTTTTGCCAAAGCTTTCCTTTCCTGCACAAAAGCTTTTTATTTTGTTTTAGTCCCAATAGTTTAATTTTGCTTTTGTTTCCCTTGCTAAAGGAGACGTATCTTGAATAATGTTACTATGGCGGAGTCAGAGAAATCACTGCCTGTGCTTGAATTCTGGTATCTGCTCTAGTCTTCAGTCCAGGGATTACTGTATTAATTTTTTTAAGGCTGCTGTAACAAAGTATCGTGGACTGTGGTTTTTTTTAAAGATTTTATTTATTTATTTGACAAAGAGAGATCATAAGTAGGCAGAGGCAGGTAGAGAGAGAGAGGAGGAAGCAGGCTCCCCGCTGAGCAGAAAGCCCGACGCAGGGCTCAATCCCAGTACCCTGGGATCATGACTTGAACCGAAAGCAGAGGCTTTAACCCACTGAGCCAGCCAGGCACCCCAAACTGTGTGTTTTAAAACAAACAGACATTTGTTCTGTCCAAGTTCTGGAGGCTAGAAGTCTGAAATCAAGGTGTCAGCTGGCCCATGCTCTTCCTGGTTTCTGGTGGTCGCTGGGAGCCTCCCTTGGCTTGTAGATGGATCACTTCAGTGTCTGCCTCCTGACTCCCTCATCATGGGGTCCTCTCACCCTGTGTGTCTCTTTATCTGTGTCTCCTCTCCTATTCTTTTAAGGACACCAGTCATGTTGGACGAAGGTCCACCCTAAGCCAGTATTGTCTCATTCTAACTCATTATATCTGCAAAGACCCATTTTCAAATAAGGTCACGTTCTGAGGTTCTAGGTGGACATGACTTTTTGGAGGACACTATTCAACCCAGTATAATTATCTTTAAGATACTTTATTTCTGACTTCCCACTGGTTTCTCCCTCATGTTCCTTTCTGGACAGATGTCAGCCGGGCCACTCCTGCTGATTCAGCTTCGTTGCTCAGCAACCATCCAGATGCCAGATCTGCCCAGCCCTCCTACCCTCCAAGCGGCGCCACACAACTGAGCAGGATGCCAGACCCAGGGCACCGGGGGAGCAGTGGCCCACAGGACGAGATGCAGCCTCAGAAAATGAATGCGTCTGGGCACCTATCCTCCTTCTCCTCTTTGTACCGGCCCAACTCCAAGCCCTCTGGTAAACACAAAGGAACGATCGTGAAGTAGAGCCCATTGTTGGGAATGAGCACATTCTTTCCCGGCCCAAGGATTTTTTTATTCTTCTGTTAGATCCTGGCTCACAGAACTGGGTGAGATGAAGGGGGTGGTATCTGGTGGCTCAGCCAGAGAATAAGATGCCAGCCCAGTGCTGGTCCTTTCTAAGTGCCTCTCCCATTCCCCCTACACAGGAATTCATGCTAAGCAGGAGAATACAGGAAGTCAGGGGCATTCTGAGGCACTCCACAGAGAGGATGAGCTGTTTCACATTCGTGGGCTCCCTTTTCTCTGGGCTATAATCTTTCTAGGCCTACACTGAAACTGTTCTTAGAATTCCTAGCTCTGGATTCCATGGGAAAGGTCTTCTTCCTTAGGTCAAGAGCTATTTACTGCAGGATGGGAGACTATTTCTCCAAGTACACTCACACATCCTTTGTATGCAACCCTAAGTCAGTCTTGCCTCTCAAACTTTGCTATTGAGTTTAGAGCCAGGTGTCCTGGCCACCAGTGACTAAAGGTACAGCCATAAAGAGGAATGGCTTGAAGCATGTCAGTTTTGGGGACCCAAACAGTGCAACCATAAGACATTTGAAACCCTCAGAGAAAAACCTGGCCCTAAGCAAGATGTCCTGGTAGATGAAGCCCATTTTTGGCCTCTTTCCCCTTCCCTTAGTGCATCCTCTGCCTTCCTCAGAGGAGTCCCCTTCTCTCCTTTTCCTCCTTCAGGTCCTAACACCTTACCAGTCCCCTCCTTGTCACTCTTCACTGAAAGTGGTTAAAGGAAAACACTCAGTGTCTCTCATTATTCGCTGCCTGATTTAATTTAATATGCATTTACCTTTGCCTTTCTATTGGTGGGTGGATGTTAAAGACTTTCAGTCACGGATCATCAGGTAAGATAGGTATGAGGTAGAGAGAGAGGCCTTCTGGATTACTACCAGGAAATAGACCAACTTTCTATTGTTCGGACAGTCCCACCTGGAGGCCTGTAGCAGATTCTCACCCTTGTTTTCCAGCCCAGTGTCCATCTCTCTCAGATGTACTCGGCCTCTATCTGGGAGGAGGCCCTGTGGGGTTTCCTTACAGAGGGCCATCTTGTGTTTGAAAGCCCACGAGCTCTTTAAACAAATTTGACTGTTGCTTCTTGAGTGCCCAAGTGAGAGAAAGAAGTTGACAGAATTACAGGGATGGGCAGGGATCTGGAAGAGAAGTTCTGGGCAGTCTCCATAGCTGCCCACGAGTGACTGGCTTTCCCCACCTCTTACCTCTCCCATGTCTTGGTGGGATGCAACAGGAGCTGACCTACTGGAAAAGAATCTTGTGGAGATCCAGAACCTGCGCCAGCGCCTGGAGGAGTCCATCTGCTTCAATGACCGCCTGCAGGAGAGGCTGGAACATGTGCTCAGCAGTGCTGACCAAGGAAAAAGTAGGAAAGGGGAAAAACTGGTTCTGTCCACATCTAGAGTCTCAAAGGGCACATAGGGCACATAGGCTCCCAGTGAAAAGGCATGTCGGTGTGTGTGCAGTACCCTAGTCTTCCTGACAATCTGCCCAGAGAGGGAAGCAGGGAAGGCACAGTTGTCCCCACTTTATACATGAAGACACTGAGTGTTTTGCCCCAGGCAGAGCTGGGTCTCATGCTCAGGGCTGTCTGACATGATGCCCATTCATGTAACTCCCAACACTACCTGGTCTTGCACCTGGCTTATGGCCTGACTGGCACATGATAGAACCAAGACTTCCACGATGTCCCCATCAACAGAGGGAGGACCACATCCCACTTTCTTACCACGGCCCCATGCCCCAGATACCACCTGCCACCACCCATTACGTGAAGGGCCCATATTCCCATACTTGCCACAGGAGGCTGTCACTCGGAGACCGGTACTTCCACATCCCTTCTCCCTTGTCAAGCTCAGGAGAATGGCGGCCAGAGCTCCTACAGCATCACAGTAGCAGCTAATTCATGGGAGAGACTGTCCCAGAGCTGCAGCCATTGCGCATGAGTGTGCAGCCTGCTCGCGTGTGACTCAGCCACATCACGCTCTCGTGCCACTGCATGAAGCCCCCAGGGGTTCTCTGTGGCTAAGGCTCTAAGGCTCTAACTTTGGTGGTTGCAGGAAAGTATATCTTTGAGAGCATCTGCTTCCCAGGACTATGATTGTCTGAGTTTTTTAACTCCCTCTGATAGTATCCACATCTGGCTTTCATGGGTAGAACCCGAAGTCTGTGCCTCAGCTCTACCACAAGAAAAGGGACTTTGGGAAAGCAAACTGGAGTTTTCAGCTTACAGAGGGCAAAGCCCAAACCTGGTCACTTCCATGTTCCCCCTTTCCACAGCAGTACCCAGTTATAGAGACAAAGAGAAGAGGGTGGAAGGTACAAAAATTGCTTAGACCCATATGAGCCAAAATTGTAATAGTTATTCTCAATTTGAATACGATGGCTGCTTCTTATAAGGTCCTATCTACACATCCCTAGGAATGCAGGAGTGAATAGCTCTGGGAAGTTCACATTTAGTATATAAGTCCCTTGCTCCATCTTTGCAGATAACCAGGGAGTCACTAGCTGCGAACTGGATCCCTGCTTAGTGCTCTCTCCCTCCCTTTCCCACTTCCAGCTGAATGTGAGTAAGGAGGGAAAGGAATGTCAGCTTTTTTCGAGTAGTCAGTGAAGGAGTAGTCAGTGAAGAGTTCCCTCCGTCCCTGCAGACATCACGCCGCTCTGTCTCTCCCTCCCTCCCTAGGCACGACACAGTCTGCTCCAGGTGTCCCCCTGGCAACCCCTCATCCTTACTCTCAGAGTCACTCTTCCAGCTCTGCCTAGGATGTCTTGTGACATGATGTCTGGATGGTCTAGAAGAATGTTCTCCAGAACTTTTCCAGCCCTATTCAACAGCATTCTTGGCTGTGAACTTGGAGGCATCGACATCAACCTTTAAATGAATGGATCAAATTAATAAATTCTTATTTAAAAATTATTGTCTATAGGTATTGAATACAAAGAGTCAAATTTGTGAGGAAAGGCTAAAACCAGTAACGGCCTAAAAATTCATAGAAAAGGTTAAAGGAAAAATGAGTTTCATCTATTAGCTATTTCTTCTTTTTTTTTCTTTTGCAAAACACTTCTTTATTACAGCAATATATAAAGCAAATATAAGCTTTTTTTTATAAGATTTTATTTACTTATTTGTCAGAGAGAGAACACAAGCAGGAGGAGCAGCAGGCAGAGGGAGAAACAGACTCCCCGCTGGGTAAGCAGCCTGATGCAGGATTCGATCCCAAGACCCTGGGATCATGAACTGAGCTGGAAGCAGACGCCCACCTAACTGAGCCACCCAGGGGTCCCTAAAGCAAATATAACTTTAAATGTTTATGACCACGACTGTACATTATTATGACTGCTGGTGTTTTCAGCTTACTCAAATTTGGGGTAATAGCTTATATGTAATTCTTGAAATTCACTGACCTTCTTTATAAAAATGTGGGTGGCTCAGTCGTTGGGCATCTGCCTTCTGCTCAGTCGTTGGGCATCTGTCATGGTCCTGGGGTCCTGGAATCGAGCCGTGCATTGGGCTCCCTGCTCGGTAAGAAACCTGCTTCTCCCTCTCCCACTCGCCCTACTTGTGTTCCCTCTCTTGCTGTCTCTCTTTCTGTCAAATAAGTAAATAAAATCTTTTTTTAAAATGTGGGATTGAAATGCATGTACACATTTTCAAGAATATCTAAATTTTCACTCTCCTGACTTTATTCCCAACCTTGGCATTTTCACACATCCTTGGTGAGTTAACCAAACTTGAGGCCTTTTGTTACTAAGACCACCAGCAAGGTTATGTTTGCCAGTGGCAATATCCTTAAAAGTTAATAATAACTGTGGTCACCAATAGATTTTTGACCTAGTTCCTTCTTCCTTGAGGGCAAATGAACTTTCACCTGGGCATTTCATCCAACCCCTAAAGATTGCCGATCCTTCAAACACCTCCTTAAAAGCACTTTATTAAGCAGCCATTTCCATTTTAATAGTAGGGTGAGAATCGTACCCCTCAATCTGAAAGCCTTCAGCCTTGAAGTCATCGATTGTCTCAACTTTTAGAAGCATTTTGAGGGTTTTCAGCAGCCCAACATGATTCAGGTAAATATATGCATCTCCCAAAGTATCTATGAAGTTAGCTGGCTTCAGGCCTGTGATATGTGCAAGCATGTAGGTGAGGAGGGCCCAGGTAGCGGGTGATGAAGGCCACACGTAGGCCCATGTCTCGAAACCCATGGCCCAACTGGCAGGACAGCTCAACTTCACCACATAGTGCCAGCAGAGACCATGGAGGGGAGGCAGATCCCCTGGATTCCAACCACCCAGGATGATTCTTCCATCACCAGGGTTGGTTTGGATTGCATCAGTCACCTTTTGCAGTCGGTCTACTCCTTGACCTGAAGAATCTGAATTCTTATCTCTGTTTTCTGCCCCACAATACCCACTGAAAGCCTGACCTAGAGCTAGTTTCCTCCTTTGCCTCAGGTTTACGGCATCCTCCGCAGTCTCGCGCTTCAACCTCAGTGAGAATGAGGTGGGTCACCTAAGTCCCTCCCTTGCCACACTTGAGCCTCCCTTGGTGATCTCAGCCATAACACCCCTCAACACCCTTGCACAAGCAGCTCATGGATTACCCACCGAGTACCTAAGGCCAGACTGTACCATGCCCTCTAGGTAGGTCCCATTCATGAGCCATATACAATGGCTCTATGACAACCTTCAGCAAATCAATCAAGATACCTCCCAAGTGCGCTCATGTTCAGCATACTGGTAACCTGAATAAAAGTATAATAAAAAAAATCAGCTGGGCAAATCAACATCAAAAACATGTGTCCACTTTCATATTCAAGGAGATTTATTGGAAATTGACCTTATGCACCCAGAGTGAAATGTAAAACCAACAAGTATAAGAATAAAATTCATACCAAAAAAAAAGGCAGAAACAAAAGCATCGGGGCGCCTGTGTGGCTCGGTGGGTTAAGCCTCTGTCTTCAGCTCAGGTCATGATCTCAGGGTCCTGGAGGGAGTCACTGCATCAGGCTCTCTGCTCAGCAGAGGGAGCCTGCTTCCCTCTCTCTCTCTCTCTCTCTCTCTCTGCCTGCCTCTCTGCCTACTTGTGATCTCTGTCTGTCAAATAAATAAATAAAATATTTTTAATAAAATATTTTTAAAAACAAAAACAAAAAAGCATCCCACAGGGAGGGGTGGTAGTGAGAGGTGAGACATGAGGAGGTCAAAATTGACCTCAATTTAAATGAAACAAGAAAATGATATTGGAGTATATTAAGAAGAATATCAAAAGTCAGGGGGGGAAACCTTCTACTGAATTAATGAGTCATATCTCAGTAGAATATTGCATTTATGTTTAAGTTAGTTTCATTTTTTGAAGAATGTGAACATCCGGAAACTGGAGAGAACTCAAAAAGAAATATCTAAAACTCTTTGATTTTTTATTTGAGAAGGAGCCATACAATCTATTTTAATTACAAGGGAATGAGGATTGACTTTTTGACAGTCCTCAGTAAGGGTGGGAAGGTGGGAATATGTATGCCTTGATATTGTACTTACATAGAGAGGATTGAACAAGCAACAGTATTTTGGGTTTTTAGAGGTGGTTGGTTGGCAATTTGGGCAGAAATGTATAAAAAGACTGCAAATGGCTGCTAAAATAGACAATGCCCAGAGAGTAGACTTTTAGAGCAGGTTGCACTGGGTGTTGGGTTTAGCTAGACAACCAAAAGGCAGAGGCTCTCTGGGTAAGAAGCTCTCCTTACATTCTAAGTCTGTGCTTGTAACTCCAGACAGTTGCTGGCAATTTGGGGGATGCAAGCCCCCAGTCTTTAAGCTCTGGCATGCTGAGTCTCCCTCTCCCAGATCCAGCACTCTCCCAGAAAAGGAGTCTCACGGAACTCTATCTCAATTGTTTCCGTCTTCATTTAATCTACTTTTTTGTCTCTTCTCACACTCCTCGCGATGGTCCTCACCCTCCTCTCTCTCCATGGCAGCATCCTCTTCATAATATAGTTGCTATGTTTTCCCCATGTTAAAAGATCTGACATTGATCATGCCACTGCTCTACCCCCCAGGAGGGTCTGCCCTTATGATCTCGTCCTCCTCTGGGATCCTATTGTTTGACCTGACTTATATCAGTTGTGATTTCTTTCAGCTCACTGAGGTGGCTTAGCAGAAATCCTAGAACTATGGAGATCCAGACTAATCTCCATCCTCTCTTTCACCAAGAGGAGAAGACAATAACAGGATACCTCATGATGGAAATGCTCCATAGAGAGCGGAGATCACCCAGCAGTTAGAGCAGAGAAAAAAGGGGCAGCTGGGAACAGAAGGAGCCAAAGACATGCACTGGGGAAGCAGTGCTTTTGTTTCCCAAATCAGCTGGGACACTGTTTCCAGAAAAGGGGAGCAGGTACCATTGAAAGACCACCCTGAACAAAGGACTCCCGTGCTTCAGCTGAGTCACTCTTGTTGTAGTTAGGGCTTTGAGGGTTTTCATCTCAAGTTGTTTGCATAATGGTGGGGCTTTTCCTTTGCAAGAAAGACTCCTAGGGAATTTGTCTGAAATGTGGTTTCTTGGGCTATATCCCCAGCTATTTTTTAAAATTCAAGGATACTTAATACAGTGTTATATTAGTTTCAGGTGTACAATATAATGATTAAACAATTCTATACATTTCTCAGTGCTCATGATGGTAGTCTACTCTTAACCTCTACCTACTTCACCAGTCCCTCCACCCACCTCCCCTCTGGCAACCACCAGTTTGTTCTCTATATTTAAGAGTCTGGTTTTTTGTTTATTTCTTTTTCTCTGTTCATTTGCTTTGTTTCATAAATGCCACATATGAGTGAAACTATATGGTATTTGTCTTTCTCTGACTTATTTCACTTAGCATTGTATCCTGTAGTTCTTTCCATGTTGTTGCAAATGGCAAGATTTTATTCTTTTTATGGCTGAGTAACATTCCATTGTACATAAATACCACTTCTTCTTTATCCATTTCTTTATGGGTGGACACTTGCTTCCATAATTTGGCAATTGTAAGTAATGCTGCAGTAAACATAGGTCTGCATATATCTTTTCAAGTTCATGCTTTTGTTTTCTTTGGGTAAATACCCAGAAGTAGAATTACTGGATCATATCGGTAGTTCAATTTTTAATTTTTTGAGGAACCTCCTTACTGTTTTCCACAGTGGCTGCACCAGCTTGCATTCCCACCAACAGTACACAAGGGATCCTTTTTCTCCACACCATCCTTACTTGCCAACACTTACTTCTTGTGCTTTTTATTTTAACCATTCTGACAAGTGTATATCTCATTTTGGTTTTGATTTGCATTTCCCTGATGATGTGATGTTGAGTATCTTTTCATGAGTCTGTTGGCCATCTGTATGTCTTCTTTGGAAAAATGACTATTCATGTCTTCTGTCCATTTTTTAATTGGATTACTTGGTTTTTTTGGTGTTGAGTTGTGTAAGTTCTTTACATATGTGGATATTAAGCCTCTTATTGGATACATCATTTGTAAAATCTTCTCCCATTCAGTGAACTCTCTTTTTGTTTTGTTGATTTTCTTCACTGTGCAAAAGCTTTTTATTTTGATATAATCCCAATAGTTTAATTTTGCTTTTGTTTCCTTTGCCAAAGGAGACATCTAGAAAAAATGTTTCTACAACTGACGTCAGAGAGGTCACTGCCTATGTTTTCTTTGAGGAATTTTAGGTTTCAGGTCTCACATTTTGGTCTTTAAACCACTTTGAATTTGTTTTTGTGTAGGGCATAAGAAAGCAGTCCAGTTTCATTCTTTTGCATGTAGCTTCCAATTTTCTCAACACCATTTATTGAAGTGACTGATTTTTCCCCCTGTATATTCTTGCCTCCTTTTTTATAGATTACTTGACCATAAAAGCATGAGTTTAGGAGTGCCTGCATGGCTCAGTTGGTTAAGCATCTGACTCTTCTCAGCTTAGGTCATGATCTCTGTGTCATGAATTCAAGCCCTGCAGTGGGCTCCACACTGGGCATGCAGTCTACTTTAAAAAAAAAAAAAAAAAAAAAAAAAGGCACGCGTCTGTTTCTGAACTTTCTATTCTGTTATCTAAGTATCATTTTTGTTCCACTACCACACTGTTTGGGTTATGACAACTTCGTAGTATGTCTTGAAATCTGGGATTGCAATACTTCCAGTTTTGTTCTTTTTCACAATTGCTTTGGCTATTCAAGGTGTTTTGTGGTTCCATACAAATTTTAGAACTATTTATTCTAGTTCTCTGAAAAATGTGGTTGGTATTTTGATAGGGGTTGCATTAAATCTGTATTTTGCTTTGGGTGGTATGGACATTTTAACAATATTTATTCTCCCAATCCAAAAGCACGGAATATTTTTCCATTTGTTTGTGTCATCTTTGATTTCTTTCATGAACATCTTATAGTTTTTAGAGTATAGGTATTTCACCTTTTGGTTAAGTTTATTCCTTAGTATTGTATTCTTTTTGGTGCAATTGTAAATAGAATTGTTTTCTTAATTTCTCTTTCTGCTACTTCATTATTAGTGTATAGAAATGCAACAGATTTCTGATTATTAACTTTATATCCTCCAACCTTACTGAGTTCCAAAAGTTTTTTGGTGGAGTCTTCAGGGTTTTCTATAAAGAGTATCATGTCATCTGCCAATAGTGAAAATTTTACTTCTTCCTGACCAAATTGGATGCCTTTTATGTCTTTTTCTTGTCTGATTCCTATGGCTAGGACTTTTGGTGCTGGGTTGAATAAAAGTGGTAAGAATGGGCACCCTTATCTTATTCCTGATCTTAGAGGAAAAGTTCTCAGTTTTTCACCATTGAGTATAATGTTAGCTGTGCATTTTTCATATATTCCCCAGATGTTTTTAACAAGCACACTGATGACTACGATGCTGGGATTGGGAGCTTTCTCTGCTAATGTTAATTTTAACATCCAGAAACTCTCCTGGTTAGTGCTTCCTTCTCTATTTTAGATGTGAGTAAAACAGGCCGAAAGAGGATAGTGAAATCATCCATTAAAGCATATGTGATATGTGATGAAACTGGTACTGAAATTTTAGACTGCTTTACGGGGTGCCTGGCTGGCTGGCTAAGTCAGTAGAGCATGTGACTCTTGATCTCAGGGTTGTGAGTTCAAGCTTCATGTTGGGGGTAGAGCTTACCTTAAAAATAATAGTAAATAAATGAAAATACCAAATCCTGGACTGCTTTTCCTAGGGCCATGCTTTTACTTCTTCAGCATAGACCCAGGACAGGATTTGTTTGGAAACATGATTAGAACTGGACATCAGTAAAAGTTAGTTGTTCCACAAATATTTACTGAATGTTTTATGTGCCAGTTTCTTGTGGAGGCACTGGGGAGGTGGGGTGAACAAGGCAGACCGAGTGCCCGCTCTCAGGAGGAAGATCTTCTGGCACAGAAGGCCGATGTCTTTTAAGCACATCAATACATTTTAATTATGGCTGTGATAAATTTTACTTAATTTATCAATTATAATTTTTATTAATTAATTAATTAATATTTTATGAAAATTTTTATAAATATTTATATAAAAATTATAAAATTTTATATTTATATAAAATATATTTTATATTTTATATTTATATAAAATATATTTTATATTTTATATTTATATAAAATATAAAATTTATAAAAATCCATAAAATATTTTTATAAATAATTAATTATTTGTTGATTATTAATTTATCAATTATTAATTAAACACATATTAATTTATGTGTTCCTTGATCCCACTGTGTCAACCACCATTGAAAACTGAGTATAAATAATAGGACTACAGAATTGTGACAAAAGAATTGTCCCAGGAAAGGCTCTTTGTTTTAACAGTGGAAATGCTTGTGTTTGACCCAAATTTTGACCCAATTTGACCCAAATTTCCCCTGAAATTTGGATATGGGTTCCTTGGGATGTGTTATGTACTTTGGACAGAGAAGCTTGAGGCCAAGGTTTGTGTGGTAACTCTACTGCCATCTAGTAGTGAGGGAGCTTGGGAAAAATCTCTTAGTCTCTGGATCTGTTTTCCTCATCAGTAAAATAAGGTTATTGTTTTTGCTCTTTGAGGGCTTTCCCACTATGTTTTCTCTGAGCCTGTGGGGCCCTGGAATGTGTATTAAACACGCCCTAGGAACTGCAGCTGGGACCTGACTGTGGCTCCTACTGTGTGTGTTTCCTCTAAGAACCTGAACTGAGCCAATGCCCTAAGAGTCCAAAGCTAAGAGAAAAAATGGAAGAAAGTCAGCACGTTTGGAGAATGAAATTATCCAAAGAAAGTCAAGATAATGGCAGAGCATGGGGTAGCAAATGCCGGAGAAAATAAAGATGTTCTTCAGGTTCAAAAAAATCAGGGGACACTGAGGAATGCCTATAGCATCATCAGATGCCTCAAAGAGCACCCTGAGTGAAGCAGTGAGAACTAGGAGAGTAACTTTTCTCAGTGAACTTGCTGTAAAAGAAAAACATCCCTAGTTTGTCTCCTC
Source organism: Lontra canadensis (assembly GCF_010015895.1). Lineage (NCBI taxonomy): Eukaryota > Metazoa > Chordata > Mammalia > Carnivora > Mustelidae > Lontra > Lontra canadensis. The sequence continues at coordinate 83,601 of NW_022631136.1, read as the reverse complement.
TGGTCTCAATATTACAACACTACTTCACTGACACCAGCTATATGAATTTTCCGCATATCAAGTAATTCTGCAACACCAGTTAGGTGTCCTACAATTTAACTCAGTTCTGACACTGTCTACCTGGAGATAGTGTCAAATCCCACAGGTCAAGTGCTCAGTCCCACCAGACTGCCTTCTTCCCATTTCAGATGCCAGTCATCAGCCCAGGCTACTACCCATGCTTCCCACCAGCTATAAGCCAGAGGTTCCCAGAACCCCTTCCTTGAGTTCAATTAGCTTGCTAGAGTGTCTGACAGAACTCAGGAAAACGATTTGCTTATTAGGTTACTGGTTTGTTACAAAAATATATATAAACCTCAGGAACAATCAGATGGAAGAGCTGCATAGGGCAAAGTATGTGGAAAAGGGTAAAGAGCATCCATGTCCTCTCTGGGCTCGCCGCTCTCCAAGCACCTCCATGTTTTCACCACCCTGGAAGCTCACCAGACCCTGTACATCAGGGATTTTTGATGGAGGCTTCATTACATAGGCCAGATTGAGTAAATCATTGAATGTTCGTGATTGATTCCATCTCCAGTCCCTTTCCCCTCTGCAAGGGTAGGAGGTTAGGACAGAAACTCCAACTTTCTAATCACAATTAGTTCCCCTGGCAACCAGCCCTCTACTTTCCAAGTGTCCCCCACATTAACATAAACTCAGGTGTGGTTGGAAGAGACTTGTTATGAATAACAAAAAACACCTTCCAAAACTTAAAAGCAGTGGGCTAATTTCTCAGTAAGTGCCAAAACCCAATCAAGATGAAATAGACATTCTGAAAATCCTGTAAAGATTGAAGAATTTAATTTGTACTTAAATAACTCCCAATAAACAAATCTCCAGGCCCAGATGGTTTCACTTAAAAGTCTATGAAACATTTAAAGAAGTAACATTTATTATACGCAATCTAATCTGGAATATACAAGAAAAAGGAACACCTTCCTACTCATTTTATGAGGCTAATATTACCCTGATACCTAAACCAAGCAAAGATGATACCAAAGAAAACTATAAACCAATAGCCCTCATGAACTTAAATGCAAAAATAGTAGCAAATTGAATCAGCAGCAAAATATTAGCAGATTGAATCCAGAAATGTATAAAAAGAATTATACATCATGACAAAGTGGGATTTATTCCAAGTGTTTATTCCAAGGTTGGTTCAACAATAAAAAATTAATTGATATAATTTGTGGTGTCTCCCTTTTGATCAGATGGGAGCCCCAAATGTGGGGCGACAATCAGGTGGAAGCCGGTGGCATGGGCAGTGAAAGGATTCACCCAAGGCAGAACAAAGGAGATAGAAATTTATTGAATCTATCACCAGGGAGCAGTGGGCAAGAACGAAAAGGAGAGGCTGTCTGCCACAAGACTGCTATTTTTTTTTTTAAGATTTTATTTATTTACTTGTTAGAGAGAGCATGAGCACAGGCAGACAGAGTGGTAGGCAGAGGCAGATGGAGAAGCAGGCTCCCCGCCCAGCAAGGAGCCCGATGCGGGACTGGATCCCAGGACGCTGGGATCATGACCTGAGCGGAAGGCAGCCGCCTAACCAACTGAGCCACCCAGGCGTCCCGAGACTGCTATTTTTAAAGAGGGAAGATGAGGAAGTATGGCGATGCATGGAATTTTCTCCTTTTTGGTTACTGTGCCTAGTTGTAAGTAGGCCACTGGTTAGTTAAAGCCTATGGATGTTCTGAGGTGGGCAGCCTTGAGAGGCCTGTCTCTATTCAGCCAGGGGTGGCTGAGGGCCCTTTTGCAGTGATCAGGTTTCCATTGCTCAAGTCTGTTGTCTAAAGTGGCCTCTACATAATTCACTGTATTAACAGGCTAAAGAAGACACAACATACTATACCCCAACCGATGCAGAAAAAGTATTCAACAAAATCCAATACCCATTCATGAATACAATTCTCAGACAAACAGGACTAGGAGGCACTTTCTCAATTTAATAAAGAGCATTTACAAAAAAACCTACAGCTAACATTATACTTAGTGGTGAAATACTGAATGCTTTCTGATATAACTTCGTGTTTGGGTTCCGAGAGTAAAATGTCAAGTAAGAATTCTTGAGATGTTTTTGTTGCAAAAAAGTGGTTTTGTTAATGCACAGGGATAGGACCCATGGGCAGAAAAGCTGCACTTTAAGTGTGACAAGTAACTGATAATGTAGGGTTTTTTATTCTATGGAGGGAGAAGGTGACTTAGGGCTCCAGGAAATGGAGTCTATAGGTTTCTGGAGGTCCAACTATTCTCAAGATTGTGCTTTTCTTGTAAATCATTAAGACAGTTACAAACTGATAGAATTTTATGTCCCGTATGACTGTGATCTTTATCAGTTGACCATTTGCGTTTTCCTTCCTTTGTTCTTGGGCAGTCCTGAGTGCCTGAAAAATGACACATATATCACACTCCCACCTTGAGAGGGGGAGGTGTTCTGTGGAGTATCAGTTTGCCCTTTTATCCTCCCCTTGCCTTTTGTTATCTCATCACTCCCCCCAAAGATTAGGGATAAGAAATTGATGTCTGCTCTCAGGATTTTTATTCAATATCATACCACAAGTTCTGACCACTGCACTAAGGCAAGAACAAAGAAATAAAAGGCATATAGATGAATAAGAAAGAAATAAAACTGGCCCTATTTGCAGATGAAATAACTGTCTATAAAGAAAATTCCAAGGAAAAAAAGAAAATTCCAAGGAAAAAACAAACCTAGAACTAATAAATGAGTTCAGCAAGATTGCAGGATATGAGATCAACACACAAAAATCAACTGCGTTTCTGTACACTAACAATGAATACGTGGAAATTATTTAATTGATTTTTTTTTTGGAAGATTTTTTATTTGAGAGAGAGAGAGAGAGCAAGAGAGAGCATGAGAGGGGAGGTCAGAGGAAGAAGCAGACTCCCCATGGAGCTGGGAGCCCAATGCAGGACTCCCAGGATCATGACCTGAGCCAAAGGCAGGCGATTAACCAATTGAGCCACTCAGGTACCCTATTTAAAATTTAAAAACAATACAATTTACAATTGCCCCGAAGAAAATAAAATACTTAGGTACAAATCTAACAAAGCAAATAAAGAACTTGTATGCTGAAAATTATAAGATGCTGCTTCCCCTTCTCTCTCTCTGCCTACTTGTGATCTCTGTCTGTCAAATAAAATATTTTTAAAAAATTAAATTTAATTTTAAAAATAAAATAAAAACCTAAAAAATGGGGAGAGATACTGTGTTTATGACTGGACATCTCAAGACAGTAACAATGTCAACTCTCCCCATATTGATCTATAGGTTTAGTATAATTCCTATCAAAATCCCAGCAAAATATTTTACAGACATAGACACACATATTATAAAACTTACGTGTAAATAACAGACTCTTAAATAGCTAAAATAATCTTGAAAAAGAAGAAAGTGGAAGGAATCATTCTACCTGATTAGGTAGGTTATTATACAGGGTTATTATATAGTTCTAGTAAGCAATACAGTGTGGTATTAGTGAAGGAATAGACACATAGATGTAACAATGGAAAAGGACAGAGCACCCACAAACAGACCCACACAAGTATGTCCAACTGATTTTTTATAACGTGCAAGAGCAATTCAATGAAGGAAGGATAGCCTTTTCTAACAAATGATGCTGGAGCAATTGGACATCTACAGGCAAAAAAAAAATGCACCTTGCCTTAAACCTCACACCTTAAACAAAAGTAATTCAAGATGGATCACTACTTAAATGTACAATATAAAATTATAAAACTTTTATAGAAAAGTAGGAAAAAAATGGTCAGGGTTTAGGAGTAGGCAAAGGGTTATTAATCTTGGCACCAAAAGCACAATCCATAAAAGGAAAGATGGATAGATTGGACCATATCAAAATTAAAAACTGTTGCTCTACAAAAGATTTTGTTAAGCGAATGAAAAGACAAGGAAAAAATATTTGCAAACCATAAATCCACAAAGAACTCGTCTCTAGAATACAAAAAGAATTTCAAAACTTAATAATAAAATAACAGACAACCCAATTAGAAAATGGGCAAAGATATGAACGGATATTTCACCTGAAATGAAATAAAGACTTCAAATAAGCACATGAAAAGCCATTCAACATCACTAGCCATTAGCAAAGGCAAATTAAGACCACAATATCACTCCACACCTATCTGGAATGGCTAAAGTTAAAAATATCAAATGTTGCTATAAACAATTTCATTGTATGCTCCTATAAAATTCTTAAATGTTGCTTAAATATGTAATTAGCTACTCTATTCTGGCCTCCTACTAAAGGTAAATCTTATGACAGTCAAATAGATGTTCAAATTCTAAACTTGCCTCATTCTGATTTGACTGGTAATAACCATAAGGATAATCCTTATATAATATTTTTTGGAAATTAAACATAACCAAAAAAGCTAAGATAAGGTTATATTTATCATGGTAGAATTGTCAAATATTCTGTTATAAAGTTATCTTTTACTAATAGAACATTCTACTCAGATGACCCTGGCACAAACATGCTATTCCGCTAAAGGTCTGAGAGCATAAATAGCATCTTTCCTTGAGGGGAACTATTTTCCCTTCATTCAAAAGGCTCTACCAGTTGTGAATTTGTTGAGCATCTGTGGCTACTGTGATTCAAGTCTGACTTACGTTCACTCAACTTAAAAAAATGTTTCTGCTTTTATAGATCAAGTAAAACTCTAAGCTACCCATCTATTTCAGATCTAGGGACACTGATGAGTCAAATGACAAAAAGTGCTGAGCCATTCTGATTAATGCTTCAGGTCTGCTATCCATCATATTAACTGTGATCACCTTGTCTTTGATGATTAATTATTCACACATGACCCTCTCAACTCCATCTCCCTAATATCCCCATTGATTTCAGGGATCACAGTTCACTGGCAGCAGTTCCCACTGTCCTTTCCAAAACAGCCACCACAGAGTACTTTGAGGATGCAGACAAAGCCGCCTTGAATGTATATCCCACAGCCTTCTTCAAAGTAGTGTTCTTCTTTATCTTTCCAGAGGATGTAGATAGGGGAGAATGAGTTTGTCTTACATGATAAATCCACTCTAGCATCCTGATCTCCTTAAGCCTTTAGACACTTTCCTCTGTAATATACCAAAGAAGTTCTGGCACTTGAATTTCATTTACAATAGGCCATTTTTTGGTGCAAGTTTTCAGTCAACCAAGCCAAGTGAACAGTGAGAGCCTCTTGAGTAAATGTCTTGCTACCGCATGCCATGAACTTGTTAGAAGTTAGTTGGACAGTTGGGTAGTCAGGGTCAAGGTCCCGATAAAGAAAATATGGAGTCACGACAGCAAAAATAAGGTAGCACTAACATCCTGTTTTGCAGCTAGACAGGACTACGCTAGCATTCTGCTTTGCAACCTTTGCAGAAATGACTTCTGCAAAACGTCCTAAAATAAGACAATTAACCACAAAGCATTTGTCAGTATCACAGGCAAGGGGCAGTTAAGACATAAGCCCCCAGATGTCAGCAAAAAATACCATCAGCACAGAGACATTAATCTGATCAGTAGACAGATACATGACCAAAGCCCTGATTGGCACAACTCAGCACACCCTGATTGCTCAATATAGTTCGGCAGAAGCGCTCATAAAAACCCCTAAACTGGGGCGCCTGGGTGGCTCAGTGGGTTAGAGCCTCTGCCTTCAGGTCAGGTCATGATCCCAGGGTCCTGGGATGGAGCCCCGCATCGGACTCTCTGCTCCGCAGGGAGCCTGCTTCCTCCCCTCCCTCTCTCTCTCTGCCTGCCTCTCTGCCTACTTGTGATCTCTCTCTCTCAAATAAATAAAATCTTTAAAAAAAAAAAAATCACCTAAACTTAGGAACTCCAAAGGCAACCATCTCGGGCTCCTTCCATCTCCAGGAGCTTTATACTATTGCTCAGTAAACTTCGCTTTGCTACCTACCATTCCTCATCCAGTCTACCTCTTCATTCTTGAAAGTGGTGTTGACCAAGAACTGTGGGCACTAAAGGTGGAGAATTCCTGCAACAAACTGTCAATGTTCCCTGACATCAGGACCCTTAATACCTTCAAATCTAATCAGGTCTAAGACCCAATTCCAAACAATCCAGAAAAAATTCTGAGAACCCATATGTAGGCTTATGTTCTTCTGGAACCACTTCGCTTACTATAACTCAGTTCTAACCAAGGATATCACTACAACAATGTTATATACAATAGAACAGTGGCACCTCACAAAGAAATAGTACTGGGAACTTTGGCAAATTGGATCTCTGCTACCATGCTACTTTCTTGTGATTTCTTGTGTACACACGCATGTACACACACACACACCCAATACCACGCACCTTACTCCCTCCTGCCCATATATTGGATCAGGCATTTGCATTGACCAGTTTTTCAAGAATTTAAAAATAGAGCTACCCTACAACCCAGCAAATTCCATTACTGGGTATCTACCCAAAGGATACAAATATGATCCAAAGGGGCACCTGCACCCCAATATTTATAGCAGCAATGTCCACAATACCCAAACTATGGAAAAAGCCCAGATGCCCATCGACAGCTGAATGGATAAAGAAGATGGTACACACACACACACACACACACACACACACACCACACACAGTGGAATATTACTCAGCCATCATAAAGGATGAAATCTTACCATTTACATCAGTGTGGATGGAACTGGAGGGTATCATGCTGAGCAAAATAAGTCAGTCAGAGAAAGACAATTATAATATGGTTTCACTCATATGTGGAATTTAAGAAACACAACAGGATCATAGGGGAAGGGAGGAAAAAATAAAATAATACGAAATCACAGAGGGAGACAAACCATAAGAGACTCTCAAGGCACCTGGGTGGCTCGGTGGGTTAAGCCTCTGCTTTTGGCTCAGGTCATGATCTCAGAGTCCTGGGATTGGACCCCACATTGGGCTCTCTGCTCAGCAGGGAGCCTGCTTGCCCCTCTCTCTCTGCCTGCCTCTGCCTACTTATTATCTCTCTCTCTCTCTCTCTCTCTCTCTGTCAAATAAATAAAATCTTAAAAAAAAAGAGATTCTTAACTATAGGAAACAAATTGAGGGTGCTGAAAGGGAGGTTGGTGGGGGAATAGGGTAACTGGGTGATGGACATTAAGAAGGGCATGAGATGTAATGAGCACTAGGTGTTACATAAGACTGATGAATTACTGGGGCACCTGGGTGGCTCAGTGGGTTAAAGCCTCTACCTTTGGCTCAGGTCATGATCCCAGAGTTCTGGGATTGAGCCCTACATCAGGGTCTCTGCTCAGTGGGGAGCCTGCTTCCCTTCCTCTCTCTCTCTCTCTGCCTACTTGTGATCTCTGTCTGTCAAGTAAATACATAAATAATCTTAAAAAACAAAGAAAGAAAAAAATCCTCTTATTAAAAAAAAAAAAAAGACTAAATGAATTACTAAACTATGGGTGCATGGGTGGTGCATTTGTTGGGCTGCTGACTCTTGGTTTCCACTCAGGTCTTGGTCTCCTGGTCAAGCAATCCAGTCCTAACTCAGGCACCACACTCTGGGTGGAGTCTGCTTAGGGTTTTCTCTCCTTCTTCCTCTGCCCCTCCCCCCAAGCCTCCAGCCCCCAGCCCGCCTTGGGCTGGCATGCTCTCTCTCACTCAAATAAATAAATAAATAAATAAATAAAGCCCTAATGAGTGGAGTATTAGTAGATATAACTGAAATATTTTCATCTGGAGCTCTAGAAATAAAGGTAAAACTTGTCTACAAGGTAGTTTTCTTGCATTGCCAGAATTTGGCCATTTGTAACTCTGTATCCTTCCTCAGAAGGCAGGTTTGGTGCGCTCGAAACTTGTTTCCAACTCTTGCTTCCTTCAGCCAGCTTAGACCTATTTACAGGATTCCTTTGGAGTCCTCCCAGGACACAAATGGTGTCTTTTATATTGCTTACATTTTCAGGCAAGACTCTTCAGAAAGAGTACATTAAAGTCTTTAAAAAAAAAAAAAATCTTTATCCAGTTTCTGAAAGGACTTTTTTTTTCTTTTTCTCTTTTTTCATTCAAATATAACTAATACAGGGTATTATATTAGTTTCATCTTCCACATGTGAGGCAACCTCTCCACTGTAGTGTCTCCACCCCTTCCTGAATACAGAACGTTTTGCTGTGTCCAAATTTAGGGCATGTGACATGCAAAATTCAACCAGAAGCAATGACTTCAGAAAGAACTAAGGCAGTGCTTCAGCCAAATGAGAGCTCAGCCCTGCAGAGGACCCTGCTTAGGGGCCATATTGGCTTTCCCTTGAAGCAAGGGCACAGGATTTTCACATCCTAGATTCAGAAACCCACATTTCAGTCATGACTCCCAATTTAGAACAAAGCAGAAGTTGAAAGCTTTTATCCCCTGGACCTTGGAGCTTCTGGAAGCTTCAGAAGCTGGGGGACTTGCACGCTCTGAGGCTTGGGAGAGCTCCTTGCAAGCCAAGAGCAGTGAGATTCCTTCCCTCCCCATTTTCCCTTCCCTTCCATGACATTGCTCTGCCAGGTCATTCCTCTCAACCTGCAATGACTCTGCCCTGCCTTTCTTTCAGAAATAGAGAATCCCTTTGCCTTCTGTCACTTTGGGTTTTATATTTTTTTATTTGATCAAATTTTAAGTCAAACACTTTAATCCAGACTTCATGTTTTGAACAGCTCCATAGCCAAGGCTGTAGGTCTCAAGGGCATTTGGCTGTTGTAAAATGGTGAACATTCCACCCAAGTCAGTCCTTGATTACATGCTTGAACTGGCCAGAGCACAAGCCATGAGAGCAAGTGTTAATTATTCATATCACAGGCCACCCCCCAAGTGCAGGGCCAAGGTTCAGGAAACACAGCCATGTTGGCTCTACTTTCTCTTCTTTTGACTTTGTATTATTTGTTTTGATGTAGATAATGATATTTTATAAGGGTGTAGTTGTTATTTCTAGCTTCTCAATAGCTGCACTATCTATTGTCTTGCCCTGTATGTATGTATATATGTGTGGATGTATGTGTGTATTGTTTTTTTTTTAAGATTTTATTTATTTATTTGACAGACAGAGATCACAAATAGGCAGAGAGGCAGGCAGAGAGAGAGGGGGAAGCAGGCTCCCTGCTGAGCAGAGAGCCCGATCCGGGGCCCAATCCCAGGACCCCAGGATCATGACCTGAGCCGAAGGCAGAGGCTTTAACCCACTGAGCCACCCAGGCACCCCTGTATGTGTGTATTTATGCTGACCCAGAAGTCACCAAATAAGAAATTTTACTCGGGATTAAAGAAACTGTAACAGACAGAAGCAGCCTTAAGTCAAATGAATTTTGTTCCCTTGGTTGGATCTTCTTACAGGAAAGTATCCTAGAGGGAAAGCAGGCAGCAACTGCTTTTGTGAAAGACCTTCATGTATCCATTTTCTCAGGGATGTCTACAGAAATGTAAGGAAAAAATATCAAAGTCATCCTTCAACTCCTCTAAGATCCCGGAAACAGAAATTCAGTTACTACGCCACCTGGGGACAAAGCACAATTGAATACAAGCTGCAAATTAAGTTGCCTGTGTCTGCTTGGACTCAGACTGAAGCCAGGACCAGCTCAAGGCCAGGACAAGAGAAGACTAAGCACCATCATCACAGGGCCACCACCTACCTGACAGCACCAACACAGACAACTCTGAAAAGCTCTTGAAAACTCTCCCCTTCCGTTTGAAGAATTTTCCACCTGCTGCCCTCACCCTCCCCCCAGAGGAAAGGATTCTTCCCCATTTGTTCCGCCAGGACCCTTTCAGATCCCTGCAGAGCACAGAGAGCCAGGAGGGCAGGAGCTAAGGGGGAGCTACACCTCCCTGAAGGGTCTGTCCTGGGGTGGGGGGGTTCTAGAGCTCAGGCTGACCCTAGACCTCCTGCCCACCAAAGCCACCAGAAGGAGTCCAGAGGGGAAGTGGTTGTGGGGCATGACACCCTAATCGTGTTCCTACAGGTGCAGGGCACAAGCTGGCCTGCACCTTCTGGGAGAGGCCATACCACTCAGTCCACCTGAAGCTTCTCTACAGCCTGAGGGCAACAGGTGTCTGGTTCCTGAAGGGACTAGAGGGGCCTCCTCCAGAGGACAAGCCCTCCCCTTAGCCTTGGAGGAGAGGTCCTGCAGAGGCTGGTTTTGAGGGACATTGTCCAGAAAAGGAGAAACAGTGGCCTAATCAATTATCTTGAGATGTCTGCAAGGTATTTTCAAAGGGTGTCCAGACTGAATATATGGAAAGAGAGAAAGTAATGTGGGAAAATGCTAACTGGTGCACTGAGGTGAGGGATATAGGTTATTACTATTCTTGCAACATTTTTTTTTATATTTCACAGCTCGTGTGTCGCTGGGTTTTGTTTGTTTGGTTGGTTAGTTTTGTTTGAAGGAATGAATGGAAGTTCCAAGTTCTCTTTAGATGGAAATCCCCAAAGTGACACCTTAGGTTTCTGAAGTAAGTGGATTAAGAGGAGTTTCTGTCCAGGCTCATTCCAGCTCTCTTCTCCCACCATGGGAGTTGGCACAGACCCCGGGCCTGACCTCCTCGGCATTTAAAGGACTCAGCGCGGAGGCAGAGGCTCTTCACCCGCGGATTTGTGCATCTGGAGCCACGGCAAAATAGCATTCCCTGACCGGGAATCGAACCCGGGCCGCGGCGGTGAAAGCGCCGAATCCTAGCCACTAGACCACCAGGGAGCCGCCAGTTCATTCTTTTTAAGAAATACAGGTACGTTTTGCATTAAATTGTGACTGACTCCTGTCTGCCCATTTCTCTGGGTGACGCATGCCCCTCTCAGGAATTGACCCCTAAGGCCATTCCCTCTCTGCTCTTTTAATAAAAAGAGCCCTACAAGAAAGACCTCACGCTGTGTGGGACAACGGTCGCGCCCCCAGCCCCTTCTGGTCCACAAGTCCGGGCACCAATCCCGGCCTGGCGGCCACTCATACCCACCCTGGGGACGCGCCTTCGCGAGGCGGCCGCGCGCCAACACCAAGATGCGAAGAGGACGCGGGAGTACGAGGCGTCCGGCGCGACAGCCCGGGGACCTCAACATCAGCCGGTGCACTCCGGATGACGCAGCAACCCAGGCGGCTCGGACCGAGACCGCTTTCAGGAAGCTTCCGCGGCCGGGAACCGGACTCCGGGTCCCGCCCCCTACAACCCACGGCCATGCGCTTCCCCGCTGCTCTCCACGCTCCGCCCGAACAGTCTTCTTCGACGCCGTCCTTTCTCCCGCGCCACACAGCCGCTCCGTCCGAAGTCGCGTTTCTTGTCTCGTCCGCCGCGGTCCCGGAGCCACACATTCTCCCAGCGGCCCGCCTGTGGCGAACGACTCTGCCGATACCGGCGGCGAGGACTCCGCTCGGGCCCGGGCCGGGCCGCCTTGGAGCCTCTTCTCGGGCTCTGCGCGTCCAACGAGCCTCTTCGGGTCGGGCACCGAGGAGCAGAGCAGGGGCAGCGCGGCCCCTCTCGCCGGGTCTGGAATCCCACGCGTCTTCCCTTTCCGCCTACAGAGAAGCTCCAAGAAGCGCTCGGTTGGGTTTGCGGGAACCCAGCGTCAGTGACGCGAGTGTGTTAGTTTGTGGTCCTTGAGGGCTGACTGCCCTTCCTTTCTCCTGTCCACGCGGGACCGCAAAGGGTCCCCCGATACGACAGTAAGACGGTGAATCCTCTCCACTGCCTGAGCGGGGGAGGAGAAAAATAGAATTTGGAGGGAAGGAAAGGGAGGAAAAACTAATGAAATTTCGGGATGGAATGATCTTTTGGAACTAAGCCCTCCGGTTGCTGGTGAAGATGAGGCAGTCCAGTCACATCCTCAACTGCACTCTGAGCCAAAGAGAGGAAGACAGAGCACTGAGGGCGGTGTCCAGTGAGTGTGCTGCCTCACTTCCTCAGGGTGGGAGCGCTTGAACTCCGAGTGTGGAGAAAACTCCGTAAACACCGCACTAAGAGGAGCAACTGCTGGAGAAAGTGGCACATTTCTTCCCCCAAACGTTTACTTCTAAAGGAAAAGAGAGAGAGCATTTCTCAGCATTTCCGCCTGTTAGCACTTCGCTCTGAGGTAAACGTGAAAAGCCCTCCAGACATGGCTTTCTGTGAAAACGCCTTCACCTCTTTGTCCCTCCTAAGTTAAAAATTGCACTCTGTGACCTGTTGAACAGGGAAACTACAAAAGGCAAATTAAAGGAAGTTTCAGGTATTGTTAAAGGTAAAACGAAATAGTTCTTCAACAAATGCTGTTGGGAAAACTGGACAGCAATATGCAGAAAAATGAAACTGGACCACTTTCTTACACCATACACAAAAAATTAATTCAAAATAGATGAAAGACCTAAAGGACAGGAGACCATCAAAATCCTAGAGGAGAACACAGGCAGAAACCTTTTTGACCTCAGTAGTAGTAACTTGTTACTAGACACATTGCCAGAAGCAAACAAAAGCAAAAATGAACTATTGGGACTTCACCAAGATAAAAAGCTTCTGCACATGGAAGGGAACAGTCAACAAAACTAAAAGTCAGCCTACAGATTTGAAGAAGATATTTGCAAAGGACACATCTGGTAAAAGGTTAGTATCCAAAGTCTATAAAGAACTTCTCAAACTCAACACCCCAAAAACAAATAATTCAATTAAGAAATGGGCAGAAGACATGAATAGACACTTTTTCTCCAAAGAAAACATCCAGATGGCTAACAGGCACATGAAAAGATGCTTGGCATCACTGATCATCAGGGAAATACAAATCAAAACCATGATGAGATACCACCTCACACCTGTCAAAATGGCTAAAATTAACAACACAAGAAACAACAGGTGTTAGTGGATGTGGAGAAAGGGGAATCTCCTGCACCGTTGGTGGGAATGCAAACCAGTGCAGCCACTCTGGAGAACAGTATGGAGGTTCCCCAAAGGGTTACAAATAGAACTACGCTAGGATCCAGCAATTGCACTATTAGGTATTTACACAAAGGATACAAAAATACAGATTCGAATGGGTACATGAACCCAAATGTTTATAGCAGCATTATCAACAATAGCCAAACTGTGGAGAGAGCCCGAATATCTATGGATTGGTGAGTGGACAAAGATGATGTGGAAAGCAATGGAATATAACCCAGCCTTCAAAAAATGAAATCTTCAGGGCACCCGAGTGGTTCGGTGGGTTAAAGCCTCTGCCTTCTGCTCAGGTCATGATCCCAGGGTCCTGGGATCGAGCCCCACATCGGGCTCTCTGCTCGGTGGGGAGCCTGCTTCCTTCTCTCTCTCTGCCTACTTGTGATCTCTGTCAAATAAATAAATAAAATCTTAAAAAAAATGAAAGCTTCATATTTGCAACTACGTGTACTATACTAAATGAAGTCAGTCAGTCAGAGAAAGACAAAAACCATATAATCTCACTCATATTTTGGAATTTAAGAAAACAGATGAACATATGGGGGGGAAGGAAGAGGAAACAAACTATAAGAAACTCCTAAGGATAGAGAGCAAACTGAGGGTTAATGGGGGGAGGGGAGCTAGATGGGTGATGGGTCTTAAAAGAGTGCACTTGTGATGAGCATTGGGTGTTGTATGTAAGTGATGAATCACTGAAATCTACTCCAGAAGCCAATATTGCATTGTTAACTAAAATTTAAATTAAAAAAAAAAAACTCTTCAAAATGAATCTCAAGACCAATTAGGGAGAAATCGAACAATCCTGAAATTTGAGTGGACTCCCCCTGGGTCCTGAATAGATTTATACTCTTATCAGGTTTTCAAACGAATTCAGTACTGGCCAGGAATCGTGAGTTGGCCCGTATAGTGTTGGATATTTTAAAACAGGCAAATGTCCTAACACGTAGCCTTTGCTACGGTACTGCCTAAAACAACGTACAAGCATGATTAAAATGTTGGGCATAAGTTAGTCAACTAGAATAAGTGACAGCGGCAGGAATCGGAAGGACCCCCGCTGTCCAGAGGACCGCGGAGAAGCGCAGAGAGAAAGGGCCCGCGAGGGCAGAGCGCGCAGGGCAGGCGCAGCGGGGCAGGGCGGAGGCCGGGCAGAGCGCGTCCTCTGGTTCCTGGGAGGATTCCAGGCGCCTAGCAGCGGCCACGAGCCGAGACCACCGACCGCCCCGCAGCGAAAGGGGCCACCGACAGCCCCGGAGGGCGGGTGACCCCCGGTCGGGCGGAGGGGGCGCCTGGGGCTCGGACGCACGTGACCCGCCCCCTCCGGGAGCTGGAGAGTCGGCGGGGCGCCTTCGGCACCGGGGCGCGTCGTTCTGGATCTGGAAGCCCTGCGTTTGATGCGGATCCCGAAGCCAGACTGACGGCGGCCCCCGGGTCTTCGCTTCCTGGGGGGAGGCGCGGGATCCCAAACCGGCGCCGCAGCGGGGCTGCGGTCCCTTTGCCTGGAGGGTCGCGAGGGCTTTCAGGGGCTTTTTGCACTTAGGAAAGAAGGTGGTGGGCACAACAGTAGGGGCAGGACGGAAGCTGATCAGGCTCCGGCATGAAACTCCGCCGCGTGTTTCGTTTCCGTAGTGTAGTGGTTATCACGTTCGCCTCACACGCGAAAGGTCCCCGGTTCGAAACCGGGCGGAAACAGCCTCCTTTTGCCCCCTAGTTCTCCTGTTGACGACACACAAAGGAGGACGCTTGGAGCCAAGGGGAAGGCAGCGTGCGCTGCCTCATTTTCCTTTCAGAGAAACAAACACGAAGCCAGGCTGCAGCTCTCCCTTGCTTCCTGAAAGCCTGCTCCGCACTTGACAACCTGGCCTCGTTCGTCCGCTGCCGGCCTCGGTGGAGAGCCGGCCACAACCAGTCAGGCAGGCCGAGAAGGGCACCGGGGACAAAGCCCAACGCACGTTTCCTCTACATCCAGAAACCCCCTAACCTGCTCCTCTGGCGCCTCAACCCGCTCTACAGGCGGACGGGCACCCGGGCTCGGAGAACCGACCACGTCCTCCCGGAGCCGTACATTTGGCTTTCCCGAGCCCAGCCCGCTGGCGCAACAGGTGGATTTGCCCCGACAGAACCAAAGAACACGAACTGCACCTGGCACTCGTCGAGTCAGCGTTTCAGGCTCCACCCGATGAGCCCACGGGGGCGCGGAGGGGCCCTTCAGGTGCCATCATCAGGACAGCCCTTGAGCTAGTTGGGAGGTCACTAATAGAGGGACACTCTGCCCTTCACCCGCACCTTACTCATCGGGAAGCCGAGGCTCACCGAGAGAGCATGGCCTTGGCTCTGCCACACACAGGGGTAAAGCTAGACTAGAATGGAGCACCGACCAGTTAGCTTGGGGTCAGACCTCAGAGCCCAAAGTGCCGCTGAGGCTGGGAGAGGTGCTGAGCAGCCGGGCAAGCCGGGAGCCTTGGGCCGCTGGGAATTGACCCCATTTTTGGTCTGTCCCTCTGGTAAATCCAACTTTTACTGCAAAGGCCAAAGCAGAGATCTTGCAAGGTCTACTGATAGTCTAGTGGCTAGCATTCCCCTCTTTCACAGCCACTACCTAAGTCAAGGAAACTCTTTTCCCAGCTTGCCAGCATGAAGAAGCCTATTCTTAATCCCCAGAGGTAGGTGTGTCCCAAGTTCCAGGTGCAAAGAGCCCCTGCTCTGAATCCCTAAAGTCTGGTGAGGCCTAGCCTGAGGGTCCAGAGCCATCTCCCAGGCAGGGAGAGGTGAGATGTTATGTCTTGTTATGCCTTTACCTGGTCCTAGCTGCAGTCTGAGTCCAACCAGACACATACTGATTGGTGTGTGTTCAATTGTGTCTCTCCCTCAACTGGGGTAGTGACTGAGCTTTCACTTTCATGACCCCAGTGGAGCCCAAGGATGCTACCATTGAGGTTTTAGACTTTGCACTTGTTTTCTTGCTGAATCTGTAACTCAGAAGGGGAAAAACGGTTTAGCTGTGGTCTCAGTGCTAGGTACAAGGGAAAGAAAAATTCAAGATGTTAGTAAGGATAAATCTCAAATACTTTTAACAAATCAAATAATTTTAATAAATGAGGGGCAGCTCAGTCAGTTAAGCAACTGACTTTTAATTTCAGTTCAGGTCATGATCTCAGGGTCATAATTTCAGGGTCATAAGATAGACAGACCCCATGTTGGGCTCCACTGCTCAGCAGGGAGTCTGCTTGAGATTCTCTCCCTCTACCCCTTCCCCTGCTCCATGTGCTTGCTCTCTCAAATAAATACATCTTTAAAAAAAAAGAATTTTAATAGTTGACATATTATGGCATAGAAAATGTTTAATATCATGTCATTTTTTTTTTCCATGTCATGTTTCTAAAGAGAACTCCTTGTATACATCAGACTGGTTTAATCATTTTGGTCTAAAAACTGCTCTATGCTGTCTTCCCGATTTTCTAACAACTTAGAAAATATTGATAGCATAGTATTCTAGTTTGTACAAGTCTTGGTTTAATTTTCTCCTCAGAATCCTAATGACACTTAACATCCTAAATTACCTATCCTGGTTTTATTGGTCATTGACAAACTGTAATTCCAATAACTAACTTTACACAATTTAAAATTATGTGTTTCAGTAAATTAAATATACTGGATACCTAACATATACCATATAATATCTTTTAAGTGAAGATTAAGTTTTTAAAATTCTAGAAATCATCATAATTAATTATTCCACACACAAACTTCAGTAAATGTTTTAGGTATAATCTAATACATAATTCCAACATATATTTCTCTACTATGTGTTAGCTCCCTTTGAGATTTTAAGATCTATTAAGTTCTTTAAATGATATTAAATTGAATTAATGTGTAATCTTTGCCTGGACAATTTCTAATTAAAAGAGAAATAACAGGGGTGCCTGGGTGGTTCCATTGGTTAAGCATCTGACTCTTGAAGTTGGCTCAGGTCATGATCTCAGGGTCCAGAGATTGAGACCTGCATCAGGCTCACTGCTCAGTGGGGAGTCTGCTTGAGATGTCCTCTCCCTCTGTTCCTCCCTGCTGCTATCTCTCCCTGTATCTAAGATAAATAAGCAAATCTTTAAAATATATATACAGAAAGAGAGAAATAACAAAATACTGTTTTTAATATAATGTTGCAGCATATTTTTATAAATTATAGAGTGGCTACAGGTTAACAGGTTGATAGGAAGTGTGAATACCTTTAGGGGGTGTTGGTACAGGTGGTCATCATTGTCATTTTAGGAAGTATAAAATACATGCAATGTCTGCTCCAGGAAGTAAGGAGTTGTTACTGGAGGCCTGTTTTTTGTTTTTTGTTTTTAAATTTTTATTTATTTATTTGACAGAGAGAGATCACAAGTAGGCAGAGAGGCAGGCAGAGTGAGATGGGGGGGAAGCAGGCTCACTGCTGAGCAGAGAGCCCGATGTGGGGCTCAATCCAAGGCCCTGGGATCACCTGAGCAGAAGGCAGAGGCTTTAACCCACTGAGCCACCCAGGCGCCCCTGGAGGCCTGGTTTTTCCTGGAGTGCTTGTTTATAGAAAATATCTTTAAATGACTGGAGGGGAGTCAACATGGAATTCTATGCTTCCTTCCCCCAAAAAAGTCTTTCAAAAATGAAAGTGAATAATGACATTTACATACAAATGCTGTTAGACTTCATCACCAGCAGACCCACACTGCAAAAAATGTTAAAGGAGTCCTTCAGGAAGAAGGACACTGATACCAGATGGGACTCTGCACGTAGCCTAAGGAATGAAGGACAACAGAAATGATATTGGCATGGGAAAATATTTTTTATTTTTCCTTATTATTTAATTAATAATTATTATTTATTTACTTATTTATTACTTATTATTTAATTAATAAATATTTTTATTCATTTTTTATCCTTTTTATTTAAATCTTGGGGGTGCCTGGGTGGCTCAGTGGGTTAAAGCCTCTGCCTTCGGCTGGGGTCATGATCACAGGGTCCTGGAATGGAGGCCTGCATCCTGCATGGGACTCTGCTCAGCAGGGAGCCTGCTTCCCACCCCCCCCCACCTCCCCCGTCCCCGCCCACCTCTCTGCCTACTTGTGATGTCTGTCTGTCAAATAAATACATAAATAAAATCTTCAAATCTCTGAAAACAAGGAACAGATTAAACAAAGGTAATGACGATGGATTGTGAGGTTTATAACATGCAACATAAAATGCATGACAAAACTAGCATAAAGACAGGTAAAGGAGAAATGTTAAGAGATATGAGTTGACTTAAAGGCCAATTGCGGTAAATTACAGATGTATGCAGCTATGAAGCCTAAAGCAGTTGCTAAAATAACAAAAGAAAGAATTATAGCTAATAAACCAACAAAAGGAGAAACATGGAATCGTGTAGAAACCATGTAACTGCTCTTCCAGCATTCTTCGGTAAAGATGCGTACAGTATTAGCTGCATAGGACCAAGGTATTATTTATGATACTAATAGCATAAAACCAACTTAATTTCAAAAGTAAATGGAAAGGGTTAAATAAATACTAACACAAACAGAGAAGCTTCATTGTCAAAAGGAATTCAGGTTAACAACGATGACTCTACTCTTGAGGATTCCTGGTGACTTGTTTTCCTCCTGAGCTCTTCTGGATCTGAGGATCCGTGACGATTTTGGCTTAGGTCCTTCTCTTGTACACAAAACACTTAAGGACCGGAGGGTGATAGAGTCATTTCTCTCCCTTAAGGTGAGAGAATGCACAGGGTAGAAACAACAGCAAACACTGTCACCTTATAAAAATACCACCTCGTCCCCGGGTGGGCTTGAACCACCAACCTTTCGGTTAACAGCCGAACGCGCTAGCCGATTGCGCCACAGAGACCAGCGGATGCGCGCCTCCCCATCCAACAGAGAGCAAGCACATGCACTCAACGCTAGAGGGAGCTACCCATCTTTGCAGGACAGCCGTTAAGTCTCCAAAGTCTCCGAAAACCCGAAAGGAGTCGAGGGGGTGTGTCTGTCGCGTTTGAAACCCGTACGTTGGGCGTTTCCGAAGGCGGAAGGGCAGTCAGCATTCCATGCCGGTGACCCCCGGGCCTAAGGCAAGAGGGGCCCAAGAGAAGCGGAACGCCTAGTGGGCTCGCGTAATGGCTCTACCAGTTGCTTGGCCTTCACCCGCCTACTATCTGCCCTGCTGGCGCCCCACTCGGCTGCGGCCGGCTGGGTAGGAGCCGGAAGGGAGGGTGCGGGGATCAAAAGAGGAAATGTAAGGAGGACAGAAAGAAATGGGAGAGGCATAAACGCTGCAGTTACTTACCAGGAGATCCCTACAGATGCACGGTCTAGATGCAGTGGAGATGATAAATGCATCAGATTAGGGAGGGAAACAGCACGAGTACCTGCAGTTGACCGAGAACAAAGCAGCGCGGTAATTGGAATGAATTTGTCAAAATTAGTAGAGCAAGTTCTCAGCTTGCCACCCGGGCTGTGGCGCGCCGTGATCGTATAGTGGTTAGTACTCTGCGTTGTGGCCGCAGCAACCTCGGTTCGAATCCGAGTCACGGCAAAACTTCCGTTTTTCTTTGTGTCTCAAACCGCACGGGCCGCTCCCCTTACCTGCAAGGCAAGGGGCCACGCTTTTCGCTGAACACCAGTGCAACATGGTCAGTAGAAGAGAGAACCCCGGGCGTGCCCCACGTCACCATTTAACAGAAAATGTCTAAAGATACGACGTACAAGCTCTCAATAAGCCCTGTGTATCGCTTCCCCTAAGGAAATGGTCTGGTCATATCGGGGGCTTTTCTGGTGGAAATATTTTACACATGAGTGAGACTTTCATACACAAAAAAAGAGCAGATTTTGGAGAGTCTGTAATATACACTCCAGAACTGTCCTGGCCTACGTTGGACTCTCTAACGTTGGATAGCTAATTTTTATCCTAAAACAGGAAAATAGCAATGTGTGTTCACAGAACAAAATGCCCAAATAATTAAGGGACAGCTATTTAAATATTGAAATGCTCAATTATCACCAGGATCAAGACAGAAATTTTCTATCAGCGAAGCCAACGTATGGCTCTCTGATACACTTACCAGGTAATGGCTATCCATCCCTGCTATTTTAAACTATTCTGAGGTCTACCCCCCCAGATTAGCCTGGTCCTTTCTTCAAATTCACATGGATGAATATACACTTTTTCTATCTAGCCATTATCAAGCAACATTATAGTTTTTATACATGTTATTGCATTTGTCACACTTTAATTCTGGTGTTAAAGATAATGATGCTAGCATGATGATAAGTATCGTATTATCGTAAAACTAAAGACAAATGATAGGTATTTGAGTGATTTCAACCTGCAGCAATTGAGGACTCATACAAATGCCATTCTACAAGTCACTTGTGTATATGTGACTAAATGTCCATTGAAGGAAAGGGAGCCATGGACCAAAACACACACACATGTCTCCAAGGTGAGCAAGACCACCGTTCTTCTATGCTAGAGGTGCTAGAAGGGAAGAATGGAGAGGAACAGTGAGGCAAGTCACAGAAAAGTGGAGTTTTTATTGCCACTGAAGAGTGTGTCCTCCTCCATCCTTCGTCCTGTCTCCAAGGCCCTCCCGGGGATGGACCAGCCGACGAAACGACGTTGAGAAGCGGTCCGGTGTGCAAAGTCTGGGCTCCAGCAGCATCCGTTGTCAGGCGCGTCTTCTGGGCCGTAAGAGCGACCCCCACAGGATATTCCTGCTCTTTCCGGAGGTGCGGTGGGAGAGGCGCTAACTGGGCCAGCTCCGTGAGCCGCGCGTGTCTCTAGCGGGTTCCAGGCCCGTCGAAGGGCTGAGCCAGGAGCACCAGCACCGAACCGGTTGCGGGCTGCCGCAGGTTCTCTCTCCTCCCTTTGTTTGGCAAACATGGATCCAATTCCCTCCGCAGGCACGGGAGAGGAGGCTGGGTCCTTTCCGCGGGTTGGAGATGGATGGGTGGGAGGGGTGGCGGCTTCTGGTTCCCAAGAGCACAGAGGGAGCGGAAGACGAGGAGGGAGAGGGAGGAGGAGGGAGAGGGAGAAGCCGGGAGAGGCGAGGAACAGCGGGCTCGCCGGGGCAGGGACCGAGAGGTCGCATTGGCACCGGAAGCCTGAATGCGAAGGCGGGTCTCGGGCCCCCACGTTTCTGGAAGGGGAGCCTCCTTCTGACTTGGCCCCAGAGGGAATGTAGAGGCCTTCGGGCGACGTCCCCCGTGCTTTCTCACCATTATACGCCGCGTGGAATTTCTTCGGCCCACGAACCTGGGAGAAATTTCGCGCCTGGTGAGGAGCTCGATGGGCAGGGTCCCGGCGCAGGAGCGCCCAGAGACACTTCGGATGTAGGGAATGAGCCGAGTGTACCTCTGGCACCTTTTGGACAGGAGGCGTTGTGCAAGAAGTTACATCATGGACTTCGGTTACGAAATAGGAGATCCCGGGGGATGAGGGAGGAGAGCCAGGGGATGAGGGTGGGGACCCAATACCAGGAGGGAGAAACGCACTTGACCCAACCAGCCTCAGTGTTTCCACATAAACCCCAGCGCTGAAGAGGCCTTTGGCTCCTGTGCTTTGGAGCTATGAACCCGTGCCCACAGGCACCTTGTAACGTAGGTGTGAGGCAGCCACAAATGTTTGTCATCAAGGTCTGGAGTAGGAGATACATGAAATTGGTTGGATGATCAATTCTGGGGGATGTTGGATCCATCCCAGGACCTTCTAGAATTGGTCCTGGATGGATTGTGGGTCAGGTACCTGCCCTAGATGGGCGTGAGGAAGGGGAATGTGTAAGTGAGGTAAGTGTTCAAATATGACAAATGTGAGTTTGTATGCGTGTGTTTGCATGATGCGTTCTCAGGGCTTTTTAAAGTGCCATCTAAAAAATAAAATGCCATGTACTATGGAGGAATCACTGGAGATAGCCTTGGGAAGAATGTAATTCAGAAAATACCAAAAAAAGGAGACAGAGAGGGAGCCGGAGGCAGAGACCAAGGAAGAAAATACCTGTGCAAGTAATCTACACAGACTTTCCCTGGATCCAGTAAACATCCATTGCAACTAGGGGAAAACTGTGTTGTAAAGATTTCCAAAAGAATCATTTTCACTCGGGGCGCCTGGGTGGCTCAGTGGGTTAAGCCGCTGCCTTCGGCTCAGGTCATGATCCCGGATCCTGGGATCGAGCCCCGCACAGGTCATGATCCCGGATCCTGGGATCGAGCCCCGCATCGGGCTCTCTGCTCAGCGGGGAGCCTGCTTCCTCCTCTCTCTCTGCCTGCCTCTCTGCCTACTTGTGATCTCTGTCAAATAAATAATCTTAAAAAAAAATCATTTTCACTCAGCACTTGACGGGTTTGAAAGATAATATCTGAATCTTCCTGGGACCATAGAGTATGCTAATACCATCATTCCTACAAGTACAGGAGCCTAATGGATTCTCCTAAGAGCATTTTAGAAGTGTTTTCTGTGCATTGTCATTGATAGCTCCCCAGAATATTTTTATTTTGAGAATATGTCACAGATTTTTTAATTAAAACTTTTAAAATTCTAGGGACTCCTGGGTGGCTCAGTGGGTTAAGCCTCTGCCTTCCCCTCAGGTCATGGTCTCAGGGTCCTGGGATGGAGCCCCACATTGGGCTCCCTGCTCCGCAGGAGACTTGCTTCTCCCTCTCCCGCTTCCCTTGCTGTATTCCCTCTCTTTCTCTCTGTGTCAAATAAATAAATAAAATCTTTTTTTTTTTTTTTTTTTTTTAAGTTAGGGATGCCTGGGTGGCTCAGCTGGTTAAGTGGCTGCCTTCGGCTCAGGTCATGATCCCAGCATCTCTGGGATCGAGTCCCACATTGGGCTCCTTGCTCAGCAAGAAGCCTGCTTCTCCCTCTGCCTCTGCCTGCCACTCTGCCTGCCTGTGCTCACTCTCTCTGACCAAAAAAAAAAAAAAAAAAAAAAAAAGTTAAATCACAAGCTGAGAAAATATATTAGCCATATTACTTTAAAATGTCTTGATTATTCAAATATATGAAGATTTTTTTATTAATCAGTTAATTTTAAAAAACTAAACCAAATAAAAGGCAAAATACTGAATAGATTTTCTTCACAAAGTGAGATATCTTAATGACCAAAAGTTATATGAAACATTCTTGAGGGGTGTTTCAGTCGATTAAGTGTCTGACTCTTGAGCTCAGGTCAGATCTTGATCTCGGGGCTGTGAGTCCAAGGTGTGGAGCTTATTTTAAAAAATATATTCTTGATATTTTATTTATTTGGGAAATACAAATTAAAATATAAGTAGATAATATTACCCACCCTCCAACATGGCTATATATAAAAAGAATTAGTACACCAAATGCTGATAAGACTGTGGAACAATTGCAACTGTAGTTACTGTTCAAAACTATTCTAGAGGACTGTTGGCAGTTTATAATAAAGTTAAACTCATACCTACTCCATGACCCAGCAACTGTATACACCTATCAATGCACAAGTACATAGAAAGACTGGTACAGAATATTCAACAAACACTAAGAATATTGATCAATAATACTAATTAATACCAAATAACACCAAAGTTTCTCCAATAATACCAAAATCAAGTTATGTACCTATCAATATGGATATATTTAATGAACAGAATATTGCATTAAAAAGGCAAATGCAAAAGAAGGCAAATGCAAAAAATAAGCATTCATTCATTTGAATTTTGAGAATAATCAATAGTAACCTATAGCAAATAGACCTCAAAATAATAACTAACTAAGCGAGATAGGGTATGAATTACCCGGAAAGGAGCTCAACCTATACTTCGGGGGTGATGGCAATTTTTCATTACTTGATTTGGGTGATGATTACATTTGCCCACATTCAACAAAGTGTACACTAAAGATTTGTGATTTTTTACTCTGTGTGAACTATAGTTCAATAATTTACTGTTTCCATAAAAATTAGCAGGTGGCAGATGGAAACAAGCTGTCATGTAGTTGTCATGACAACTTGTTTGCATTTTATTGTAATCGCAGAGACCTGTTCTCATTTAGTGTTAACCCTCCCCCCACACACACACACACTGATACTTGAAATATCTTTACCAGAAAAAAAGGCTATGAGGACACTATTTCATTCATGAAAGCTATAGGCCAGTCTCCTTGAAAGGCAGTATTTCATCTTTGGGGACATTTTCTGCTCAGTAAGGAGACAAGGAAACTTCCAAGGTTTCACTTTGGTCCGCCACACAAAGGTTTGTACACTGTGGAATTTATCCCTCTTCTGACTGCACCTGCTGTGGGGCTAGCGGGTGTACTCGGCTCCTAAGTATCCTGTGTTCTGACTGCAGCTAACTAAGGCGCCGAGCCGGTGCTGGGATGAAGAGCAGCCCAAAAGATTGGCTAGGCACCTACTACGGCCACCTACACCTACCCTACTGTTACTTGGTTTGAACCGAGGTTGCCGTAGCCACAAGGGCACTAACCCGTATACAGTAATGGTGCCCCACAATCCCACTGGCAGCCACTGCGCTTACTATAATTTTTATTTACACTTCTTTGGCTGTTTTATTCTTGGACACCTGCAGATGTTTGTGCCGGTCTCTTTCATACTGTTCTCTGTTTCTCCCTCCCTGTTCTACATAATAAAACAACTTTCATTTCTCAGGTCCAACTCTGCCTCTTCACAGATTTCCTAGCAGTCCCTTCATATTTGTTTCTTTTGCTCCTTTTCACATTCCTCTTTTCCCTTGATCTCTTTCCCCCTTACCCCCCTACGCTCCCCTGTCCCTTTATCTTTCTGGTTCCCCCCACAGCAACCAGCAGTTCGGCTTGCTCCTTGTTGGAAGGAGTAAGTGGGTTCTCACAGGTCTCTGTGGCGCAACTGGTTCGCGCGTTCGGCTGTTAACCGAAAGGCTGGTGATTGGAGCCCACCCAGGGACATGGTGCTTGCTCTTGGGAAGTCTTTGTTCTGTGGCATTCTCTCTCAGAGTGAAGGAGGTCTTACGACCATTCTGTCCTGTGCAGATCCTTTATGGGATCCTTTATGGGAAGATCATCCCAGATTCTCGGAAGAGCTATTTAAAGCATATGTGGGAAAGCAAGAACAACCAGTGTTGTTCTCTGCCTCACTTTCCATACCCTGTGTACTAGTGCTTATTTAACCTTCTATGTATTAAGAGTTAGTTGCACAAGTAGTCAGGGCCAGAGTCCCCAACAAGAAAATATGGAGTCAGGACAGCTAAAATAAGACAGCACTAACATCCTGTTTTGCAGTTTAGATAGGACCACCCTAACATTCTGTTTTGCAGCCCTTGCAGAAATTAATTCTGCAAAGTGTTCTGAGATAAGACAATTAACCACAAAGCATTTGTCGATATCGCAGGCAAGGGGAGGTTAAGACATCAGCAAAAAAAGACCATCAGCAGAGACATTAACCTAACAGGTAGGCAGATGCCTGACCAGAGCCCTGACTGGCACGACTCAGCACATCCTGCTTGCTTAAGATATTATGCAGAAGAGCTCATGAAAACCCCTAAACTTAGAAACACCAAAGGCAACCCACTTGGGCCCCCCTCCTCCCTCCCCAGGAGCTTTATACTCTTATTCAAGAAATTGCGCTTTGCTGCCCACCGCTCTTTGTCTGCTCTACCTCTTCATTCTTAGAAGCAGTGTGAGCAGGACCTGTGGGCACTAAAGAAAAAGAAATCCTGAAACAGTATTTTCCCCCATTTTTAGTTCTTTCATGCATAGTTTGGAACAGATTTGTGCTACTCTTAATATTTATCCCTTTTTTGTCTACTACACTGCTGTAACTGAAACTTACTTTTATACACGCCATGAGACTTGAATCCATTATAATTAGCAGTATTTAGTCTTTGTATTAGGGATCCCTGACATTGTTGGTCTCATTTCCACCATATCGTATATTTAAAAAAATATTTTCCTTTTGTTTTTCACTAGACTGATTTACATAGATAAAATTTGCTGTTTTCCTATAGCGTTGAAAAAAATTCCATTTCTGGAGTGCCAGGTGGCTCAGTGGGTTAAGCCTCTGCCTTCAGCTAAGGTCAAGATCTCAGGGTCCTGGGGTTGAGCCTCAGCAGGGAGCCTGCTCCCCCCACCCCCGCATGCTTCTCTGCCTACCTGTGATCTCTCTCTCTCTCTGTCGATTAAATAAATAAAATCTTTTTTTAAAAATTCCATCCCGGGCCGCCTGGGTGGCTCAGTGGGTTAAGGCCTCTGCCTTCTGCTGGGGTCATGATCCCAGGGTCCTGGGATGGAGCCCTGCATGGGGCTCTCTGCTCAGCAGGGAGCCTGCTTCCTCCTCTCTCTCTCTGCCTGCCTCTCTGCCTACTTGTAATCTCTGTCAAATAAATAAATAAAATCTTTTTTAAAAAATTCCATCCCCCTGATTAGTTAATATATATATATTTTTAGATCCCGGGTACATGATTAAGTATTATGTTCTTTAGTTCAGGAAACATTAACATAGATGCCCTAACAAGGTTCTTTCATACTTGTCTTTCAGTTATTTTCTGTTTATCCACACCCATTCCCTTTTCCACCCCCAGAATTTTACACTCTCTGGGGTTCACCATGTCTTTTTATTCCAGTATCTCTTTGTATATGTAAATAAGGTAATGTCTTTGAAAAAAATATATAGCGGTCTTGGCTGTTACTATTTTAACTGTGGTAAAATACAAAAATATATACCTTTAATTGGTATGCATACGGAATATTGATTCCATAAATCCTTGGCTTGAGATCCAGATACGGATTTAGATTTATTTACTTTGGCTTTATCATGGAAATTAACCTGTTTTGCAATTTTGCTCCAGAGTGAGGGAAGCTCAACAGTATCCTTTAGGAAATACTTGAGATACATAATCGTTTTCCGATGTCAGCCAATGGAGAAGATTCGCGGGTAGAAGGTAACAGAGGGAATTTTAAGGGATTGCCTGATATAAAATCTAACCTGAAGTGGGCACTGTTGCTTGCTTTCGGAGGGAACCCCGTCACTTTCTGGCCTGTTCAACCTGCTTCGGAGAAGAGAATGGGTACTGGCTCATAGATAGTGGGCTAGCTGGGTAGTAATGGCACTTTCTCTCAAGGTTCCTGAGAATCACAGAGCTGAGCAGTAATGGCACTTTCTTTCAAAGTTCCTGAGAATCACAAGTGCAGCTATTGCTTCCCAATGTCCCTGTCTTTTTTCCTAACGTTACCTAATGGAGGATGAACTCTGAGGGGCGGGGGGGAATGTTGTTTCCGCCCGGTTTCGAACCGGGGACCTTTCGCGTGTGAGGCGAACGTGATAACCACTACACTACGGAAACGAAACACGCGGCGGAATTTCATGCCGGAGCCTGATCAGCTTCCGTCCTGCCCCTACTGTTGTGCCCACCACCTTCTTTCCTAAGTGCAAAAAGCCCCTGAAAGCCCTCGCGACCCTCCAGGCAAAGGGACCGCAGCCCCGCTGCGGCGCCGGTTTGGGATCCCGCGCCTCCCCCCAGGAAGCGAAGACCCGGGGGCCGCCGTCAGTCTGGCTTCGGGATCCGCATCAAACGCAGGGCTTCCAGACCCAGAACGACGCGCCCCGGTGCCGAAGGCGCCCCGCCGACTCTCCAGCTCCCGGAGGGGGCGGGTCACGTGCGTCGAGCCCCAGGCGCCCCCTCCGCCCGGCCGGGGGGTCACCCGCCCTCCGGGGCTGTCGGTGGCCCCTTTCGCTGCGGGGCGGTCGGTGCTCTCGGCTCGTGACCGCTGCTCCGCGCCTGGAATCTCAGGAACTGGAGGACGCGCTCTGCCCGGCCTCCCCCCTGTCCCGCCGCGCCTGCCCTGCGCTCTCTGCCCTCGCGGGCCCTTTCTCTCTGCGCTTCCCCGCGGTCCTCTGGATTACGATTACGATTACGATTACGATTACGATTACGATTACGATTACGATTACGATTACGATTACGATTACGATTACGATTCCTGCTGCTGTCACTTACTCTAGTCAACTAACTTAAGTCCAATATTTTAACCACACTTTCATCTTTTAGCCTATTCCCTAGTAGATGTTGACGTCCCTAGGGCATTTGTCTGTTTGAAGATGTCCAACATAGGCCAAACCGTGTTTTCTGCTTTGTATTAAATTCATTTGAAGATCAGGCTGCCAGGCGGAACATAGACCAGAGAGCTTTCGGATTTGCCTTCAGGTGGAGGAGCCTGGGATGGCCCATGCAGATTTTATGATCACAAGATTTCTCCCTCATTGGTCTTTCGATTCTTTGTTAGGGGCAGCTTTATTTCAACTTTTACAACACCCAAAACATCTTTTTACTTGCCTTTTTAGTTTTCCTGCTCAGAGGAAAACTCGAACAGGTCTTGGAATGTAAGTTTTAGCAAAAAGGTTAAGGCCAGTTTTCAGAGAAAGGTAATGTCTGAAAAGTTTACAGGTTTGTCTCTGCTAAACAGCAAAAATGCAACTGAGTAATTAAAGATCTAATGGGTTTATCAGACACCAGGCCGAGGTGGTTGGCCTTTTTCAACTCTGGCTCAAACTGGAGACCAGGGCAGGAATGGGCCATATCACTCTCATCAGCTACTGTGGGGCACGGTGGAGGGCATCTTTCCAGAAGAGGCGGACTTCAGGGTAGCTTTAGATCAGGAAATTCCATGATATTTCCCCCCTTTCTTTCTCTCCTTGATCTATCTCCCTCTTTCACTGCCCAGTCAGAAGAGAAGATCCATCATTCTCTTCTATTTCTTCTATTTTCTATTTTCTGTTGCTTCTATTGTTCTGCTCTTCTATTCTGTTCTTCTATTCTGTTCTTCTATTGTTCTGTTGTTCTATTTTCTTTCTATTTTCTATTTTCATTCTCTTCTATTTGTAGGACACTTTGGGGTCCCTATTGGACAAAACAAAGGGAGCAGTTGCCTTTCCTTTACAGGAGTGTGAAGGGCTGCTGTCACTGGGGAAACCACGAACTCACTTCGAGTGCACCTGAGCCTCTCAGGATCCTGCCAAACTTCACCAAAGCACCACGCAGCAGGCTGAACAGGAGAGTGTGGGGTTCCTGACTCTGCTAGAGGAGAGGAGGCACAAATAAGGAGGCACCAATAAGAGGCTGAAGTTGAGGTCTGAGCCAAAGAAAAGGTGCGAAGATAAGCCAACCCCACTGATGAGATAACAAAAGGCAAGCTGAGGGGAAAGGCAAACTGGCATTCCACAAACTCCTTCCCCTCCCACCCAAGGTGGAATAAAGTGTGACATTCCTCAAGCACTAATGACTGCCCAAGAACAAAGAAAGAAAAAACAAATGGTAATGGTCAACTGATAAAGATCACTGTCATGCAGGACATGAAACTCTATCAGTTTGTTATTGTCTTCGTGATTTACAAGAAAAACTCGATCTTAATAACAGCCAGACCTCCAGGAACCTATAGACTCAACTTCCTGGGGCCCTAAAGTCACCTTTCCCTCCACAGGATTAAAAAACAAACATGAACAACAACAAAACAAAACCCTATATTATCAGTCGTTTCTCAGTTATAATGCAACTTTTTCTTCCCCCGAGTCCTATGCCTCTGCTTTAATAAAACCCCTTTTTTGCACTGAAAACATCTCAAGAATTCTTTTTTTACTGTTCACTCTCAGACCCAAACATCAACTCACATTACCCAACCATTCTGAGACTAAGGGTCTAGAACCTAAGACCTTGAGCGAGCCAAGAATCACTTGTTTAAATTGATCTCTCCACTTTTATCAAGAGAGTTGTTTGCTCTAATTCAGAGATCAAGAAAGAGGAGGATAGTACAGAGCAACACCCATACTTGCCTGACAGGAAAACACGAATTCCTAATTAGATGTGAGGGTTGAGCAAAACACTGGAGTCAAAAAGAACTCTTAAATTTTTTTGTTCAGAGCACTGGAAGGACGGGAACAAAGGATTCCAAATGAGAAGGAAACACTGTAAGGTACAAAATATGTTAGGGAGAATACAGGGAGTTCTGTTCAGGACCTTGAAAGAGATCTCCATCCATCCTGTCTCCATTCCTGCATGTGTCTGAATCCTGTTGTTTTTGATCCCTGGGTCTAAGTGCTCAGCTTCACGTCACCCTGGAAGCCTCCCCTCCCGCCTCCTCCCAGCAATCAGATGGTTTCCTCCTGGTTGCAATGAAAAGGCGCATCTCCAGGTCTGTAGCCAAGAGGTGGAAATTCCCTCTGTGACTTGTATACCTGGCTGCCTAGGCGGTGTGCTACTTGGGGGACAGGGCACCCAGTGAATCCCCTGTGGGCTTGCCTCTTGGAGAAAATTTGGAGGGTAGGATCTTTAGGCCATCTCTGGAGGGGCACGCAAGACAGGGAAGGATGGGGGGAAGAAATCAGCTAGAGCACCATTCCAATGGAGTTCTCATCAGAAGGCTGGAGAGAAGACCTAGAGGTCAATTCCCTGGTGGTCTAGTGGTTAGGATTCAAGGCTTTCACCACTGCGGACCAGACTCTCTTTCTGGCTAGGGAATGTGCTTTCTTGTAAAGTCTCAGCACCCAGGAGCAATATCCTTTGTGTACAGAGCAGTTTGGCGATGTACCATAATATAGTAGATGCAGAAGGATCTGGTCTCCCTGCAATTTGGGAAGCCCTAAAATGGATGAAGGAAGAAAAATGATGGCGGATCTACTCTAGTTCCTTCCGAA
This sequence comes from Lontra canadensis, assembly GCF_010015895.1. Taxonomy (NCBI): domain Eukaryota; kingdom Metazoa; phylum Chordata; class Mammalia; order Carnivora; family Mustelidae; genus Lontra; species Lontra canadensis. The sequence goes on along the minus strand of NW_022631136.1, from coordinate 52,982 downwards.
AAGTGCTGAGGTTGGCCCAGCTCCTCACCCTCTGGAGGGGTCAATCCCCTTACCTGTATGCCTTATTTATCTTCCTCCACACATCCTGGTTTTAGTCATATCTCCTTTTTCACACTTGGGGCAGGAGTGACTTTAGAGACCCATTAAGCAGCATCTGTCAAAGCTTAGACAGTCATGCAGAGATTCAAGTCCAATTTGCTAAGCTGCCATTACTGAAACAATGAGGTAAGCTTCTGGTCATGGCTGCTCACTTTTTTTTCAGAGTACTCCTCCGGATAACAACTATAAACTGAGGATAAAATACGTTTCTGAAATATTATCTCAAAGTGCTGGGGAGACTGAACAAAGCAGGCAGACACAAGACAGAACTGCATATATTGAGTTTTCTATTTTACAAGGTTTTGGCTGAGAACACACCTTGGTCTGCCCTATTCGGGTCAGCTAAATTCCAGTACAAAACCAAACTGTCTTAGAGGACAATGTTTGGGCAAGCATGGCAGTTGAAAAACCAAGAGGTGGAAAGGAATCTCAGAAAGGAAAAGGAAAGTTGCCTATAAAATTCTGCCCAAGTTTCTGGCTAACTAATAATGCATGTTGGGCAGCCTCCAAGTAGTTCAGTTAAAGCTAAAGTGACAACTGAGATTTCACCGGTCATCCATTACAAGGGAGAGAATTTGCAGTTTGATATCCACCAGGCCTGCTTTTATAAAAATTCGGTGCTTTTGTAATACATAGCAATCCAGAATCTCTATGTGTACCATTCACTGTATCCACAATACAATCTAAAATACTGACATATTACTGATATTACTTTACCCATGCTCAAGATAAGACAATCATGGGAGACTGACCAAATGTTGAAACTAGGAGGCAGGAAATACTAAGCCACAACTATAACTATTTCAAGAATGTGAAGGAAAATATAACCATAACAAAAAGAAAAAATTATTTGAAATAGAAGTAGAAAATGAAAGACCAAATGTAAATTTTGAAATTGGAAAGCGTTCTCAAAAAACAATCACTGATGGATTTAACTGCATATTAGAAATGACAAAAATGCAATGAACTTCAAGAGAGAGTGCCGCTCCCTGTTGGCGAACGGGAAAAGAATTAGGCACAAATAAGTCAGCTGCAAGAGACTGGGAGCAGGGGACAACAGTCGAAAAGACTGCTGCCCTGAGCAACTCCACAGTCTCACTTTTATTAGATAGAAACAATAGCCAACAAAAGAACCGATGAAGGTCAAACATTAGTCACCTGTCTTGTGGACAAGGAAGAAGGAGGATAAAGTTTATAGTTAAACAAGCACATTCAAAGGACTCATCTAACTAACAACGGGCGCTGCTGGGAAGAGAAAGGAGCGATAACGGAAAAGGGAAGCACGCGGTATTTCGTTCCACCCTGAGCTGACCGGGCGTTCCTGGGTGCTCGGCTTCCCTGAAGCAGGTGGCGTTGCGCCCTGGGCAGGCCGGACGTTCCCGGCTGCCCGGCTTCTGTGAAGGGGCGGCCTTCCGCCCTGAGCAAGCCGGGCATCCCCAGCTGCCCAGCTTCACGGTCGTGTATTGTCCTTCTCCCCAAAGACCTGTAGCCAGTGTATGTTTTTCTTAAGGCCATATCTAAATGTGCTTGGCAACTAGTAAAATCCTCCAGGGGCTATAGTTTAAGTAAATTGTTCCGAGGGGCAGTAGCAAGAGAGAGAAACAGAAATCCTGCCTGAAGCATAAAGAAAAAGAATTGAAAAATAAATAAATAAACAGAACCTTAGCAACCTATAGGGCGATATCAAAAGTTCTAACAGATTTGTAGTTCGAAAACCGGAACGGGAGAATGAGGCAGGAAAAGGAACTGATATCTCCATTTGTTGAGAAATATGTATTTACGACACAAAGACCCTTGCTCAGGGGAGGGTGAGATCTGCGGAAAACCGCAGCGCTTCACCCCACGAGCGAGGACCTCACCCCCGGCTCGGCTCCTTCCCTTCCTCGCCAGGTCTCCTGCAGGCACCTGCTGCACACGCCCAACACGCAGTTTACACGCAAGGAGAACCACAGAGGCTGAGCCGACCAGCCCGCTTCCAGGCTGTGACTGTCACCGTCCGCAGAGCGCCTCAGGAGCGGCGACAGCAAGAGCGTGGCTCGGCCTGAACCAGTGCGAGACTTCGCCTCTGCGCTTGGCTGCGGAAGTTTGGACAAGCGGCTTACTCTCGCGGTAGAGCTGCTCCCGCCCTCGTGTGAGATGGAGATACGATCAGAACAAGGATGCTCCGAGGGCAGAAAGAGCGCGCGCGCAGGTAAGAGAGCCTGCTGTGGCGAGCGGGCGGAGCGGGGTGCTCAGCGCTGAGTCGGAGAAGCAACCCCGCGGACCGCCATTACTTCCCTTTCTTCACCGGGAGCTTGGGGACTCGCTGCGGAGCCGCTTCTGCATCCGTCCTTTGCAACACACCAAGGACCCAGAGATAAAGACAATTCCTGAGGGAAGGGGCCCGTTGCCAAAACGGGACGGGACCAAGCCATGGGGGGAGGGGGGAAGCGCCGGGTCCCAGCCGCCGCGTCACCAGGGCACCCCGTGCCACTTAGTTTTCTCGCAGCCTGCGACCCGCTGTAGCTCCGTTAGAATTGCGCACCCAGAAGCTTCGACTACTCACCTACCCTTGGGGCTGCCGCCCTTCCTTCCGAGGAAGATCCAGAAGACTGTTCTTTCCAGCTTTCCTCAAAACGAAGCCCTCAGGCGACGCACTGAGCCCTGGGAGAAGCCAAAGGCGCGCGGCGGGTCCTGCCAGGTCCGCAAGTCCCGGCGCGCCAGTCGCTCTGCCCCGGTCCAGTTGCCCCTCAGAGCCGCCCTGGTGACACGTCTTTGCAAGGCGGCTGCGTGCAGACGGGAGGTCCCGCGAGGGCGCGGAAGGGGAGGCGCCCGGCGTGACACCCCGGGGTCCGCGACATCGCTCGCTGGAACCGCTTTCATGGAAGGCTTGGCGGCCCGGAACTCGATTCTGGATCTACCCCCTACACCCTGCAACCTGCTGCCCCTGCAGTTCTCCCGCCGTAGTTCGTGCGATCTCCATCCTTCCGTGTGCCCAGGCCAAAATCTGAGTTCTCCCTGACACCAGTTTTCCTCAGCTTCCATATCCGGTAATCAGTGTTGTCGAGTAAATAAAGTGTGGACATTGAGCTACACCGGGGGTTCTCAACCTCGCCCAACTGATACTGGTTGGGTAATTCTTTGTTGGGGAGGGATTTCCCGTGCATTGTGTGCTATTTGGGTGCACTGTGGGCTGGGGCTTCCCAGGTGTCTGTGTACTAAATGCCAGTAGAAGCCAAACACACCCTCAAGTCGTGATAATAAAAATGTTTTCAGACATTGCCAAATGTCCTAGTGGGAAAGGGGGTAGGATGGGCCAGAATCCTTGATGTGCGTTCTCACGCCCTGAAGCTGGACTAAAGACTCTCTTCATAAATGTGGGAAACTGATTCAACTCATGGCCCTTACCTCATTCAGAGGTTAAGATTGGAGTCTTTGGTCTCTGTATCCTCAGGTTGTGCTATACCATTGCTTTGGGTTTATCCTACAATCAGCCTCATTCAAGCCTGTCCTGGAAGGCCAGGCTGGGGTTTGGGTGGACTCAGTAAGGCTCTTCTTGACCTTTTTGGAACCTCTCACTTCATTCAGTTTGTCCTGCAGAGAGGATTTAGAGATAGTATTTTCTTCTTTACCAGAAAACCGAGGCAGCAAGTGAGCTGTGCACTCAGGACCCAGACCTTAACTGAGTAATCTCTTAGAGTTTGCGCTATCCACATCCATTTGGTCCCACACGCAGCGAGTTATGTTGTGGGTCACTTTTGGTCATTGAAAATCAACCAGATTGGGAAAGGCACATAGAAGAAACCAGCTGCCTACCTCGGACATGTCCACAAGGGACCACAAAAGGATAAAGAAAGGCAGTGAATCCCTCCTGTTAGGTAAGCAAGAGATAGTTCAAAGAGAAGGGAAGAAGTCCCGTGAGATTTCAGGATCTAAAGTTACCATAAGTCAGCCTCATCTGACCCTTGTCTTCCCATGGCTGGTTAAAGTGAGTTGAGTCTCCTTACTCAAGTAAGGGAAACAAATAAACCTGGCCAGGCTACCAGTGAGCAGGCAGTCTTTAACCTTGCCTTGAACTTCCTTAGCCAGGATTTCTGTGGACTCCAAGGGTACAACTGGAGGTCATTTGCCCTTATTTAAAGAAGAAAGGAGGCGCCTGACTGGTTCAGTTGGAGCAGCATGGGACTCTTGATCTCAGGGTAGTGAGTTCAAGCTCCACATTGGGCATAGAGCATACCTAAAAAAATAAAAATAAAAATATACATTCTAAAAAAACATACAATACATCAAGTTCAACTATACCACATCTACAAAGATGGAAAATAATTATATTATTAGCAAATAAGCAATGTCATAAAAGGGACTTTAAATATCTGTTGTTTAATTTTTATTTATTCCTAAGTATGCTCCATACCCAACATGAGGCTTGAACTCCCAACCCTGAGTTTAAGAGTCACATGCTCTACCAGCTGAGGCAGGCAGGCACTCCAACTATCTGCCCTGGTGCTCCAACTATCTGTTGTTTACACTGAAGTTTTTTTTTTCCCCTAGATATGCCATCCAGTCTCTTCCCTTTTCCAAACTCTGACATTCACTGCCAAATCCTAACATCAGTGTTCAGGTTCCAAACTATTCTTCCCACTTTGGTCCTCTGCCTCTCTCCTGTCTCTTTCATATGCAGAGAAAAGTCAAGTCTACCTTAATCTTCAATTTGCAACATTAGATCTTACAATCAGGTTAGCAAATAAGGGATCCTCCATAGAAATCTATTTTCCTAGAAAGAAAAATTATAAATAACACGAGGCTTTATTTCACAATTGGAAATGTTCCAGAAGTAAGGAAAGGAAACATTTCCTAAGATCAAAGTCTAGAAACGTGATCGAAATTTTTTTTGTTGCTCAGGAAAAATCCAGACTACACTGAATGTTGCAGACTTTCTGCCTCTTCCTCAGCCTGCAGGAGATTTCTCTTTCCTAAAGGGTACAATAGAGAACCTTGGACCACAGGGGTCAACAAATAACTAGGTGGGGATGTGTCCTACACTGAAATGAGAGGGGTGAAAATGACAGCATGTCTTAATCTATACAATTGTTTACATAGTTTTGCATTTTTCAAAATTGAGCTGTTGAAGAGGAAGAGCACTACCTGCTTTAAGACTCACTGGGGTGCTTGGGACACTCAGTCGGTTGAGCATCCAACTCTTGGTTTTGGTTCAGGTCATGATCTCCGGGGTCATGGGATGGAGCCCCTTGGTAGTGGGCTCCGTGCTCAGCGGGAAGTCTGCTTGAGATTTTCTCCCTCTCCCTCTGCCCCTCCACCCCTGCCCTCTCTCTCTAAAACAAATCTTTTCTTTAAAAAGATTTATTATAAGCTACAGCAGGCAAGGCAATGTACTAGTGACAACAGGATACACCAATAAGTAGGCTGAATACCCCTAAAACTAACCTCTGTTTGGTCAACTGGTTTTCAGTAAAAACCAGTTCAAAGAGGTTCAATACATGGTGTTAGAACTACTAGTGTCCATTTTGATGGAGAATGGAGATAAATCTGTGTAGGCCTATGGCTACAGGAGTTTGGATTTTATTTAAAATGCACTAAGGTCATCTTCATTTCTCCTAAAAAAAAAAAAAACCACTATTTTACATATCTCAATCAGAAAAACAGCTATGAGGGCACTATTTCATCAGTAGAAATTACAATCTCCTGGAGAGGAAGCATTTTGGAGTTGTTTCTGCACATGCTCATACATGGGGCATGTTCAAGTTTCCCAAACACTTGGCTCTAGGAGTGTTTATACTGTGGGTCTTCCTTCCCTTCTGACCACATTGTGCTCTAGAGTCCACAGTAAATCCCTGGCGGCAAAAGAGTCACAGTCAGTGCTGGGATTAAAAGCAAACCAAAAAACAAGTCAGTGCTGTAAGGGCCTATTTAGCCAGAGCAGCTCCCTCATGAACCTGCCTGCCCCCCTTCAGGGAACTTACTTAAAAACAACTCCCGGAGGGGCGCCTGGCTGGCTCAGTGGGTTAGGGCCTCTGCCTTCAGCTCAGGTCATGATCCCGGGGTCCTGGGATCGAGCCCCGCATCAGGTTCTCTGCTCAGCGGGGAGCCTGCTTCCTCCTCTCTCTGCCTGCCTCTCTGCCTACTTGTGATCTCTGTCTGTCAAATAAATAAATAAAATCTTAAAAAAAAAAAAAAAAAACCAACCAACTCCTGGAAACCAGTCCCAGGTAACAAAGCCCAAATACAAGGGTGGGTCAGGCCAGGTGGAAGTATCCAATCGGTGGGGGCGCATACTGTCTCCCTAGCTACCAAGGAGTATGGGCCCCGCCCTTTGGGGGGCCCTTTGGGTGCCAATTCTGACCAAGGTGATAGGCTAGTTCAAATATCTACTATAGGGTAAATTATAATTCAGTTGGTCACTTATGTGTGACCTAGCAGGACTGTGCAACTTTCTCTGTGTTACAATCTCATTGGTCACCTGTGCATGGCCGGGCCCAACCACATGGCCTTTGCCCTTAAAAGCTAGTCTGTAGGGGCGCCTGGGTGGCTCAGTGGGTTAAAGCCTCTGCCTTTGGCTCAGGTCTTGATCCCAGGTCCTGGGATCAAGCCCCGCATCGGGCTCTCTGCTCAGCAGGGAGCCTGCTTCCCCCCTTCTCTCTCTGCCTGCCTCTCTACTTGTGATCTTCGTCTGTCAAATAAATAAATAAAATCTTTAAAAAAAAAAAAAAGGTAGTCTGTAAAGAAGAGAGGGGTCGCCTCTTTGCCATAGACGGCCCTGGCCAGTTTGAGTCTCCATGCTTGGCGCGAAATAAAGCTTCGCTTGACCTTCACTTTGTATCAGTCTCGCTCCTTTGACCATGGACCCAACATTGGGGGCTCGTCGGTGATCAAACGACGAGAACTGAGCCAGCGTCAGAATTTCTGGGAAAAGCCTCCAGAGGTAAGATCTCCAGATTTTATTCTGTGAGATCCGGTCTGTCTGGTTGCGGAGCTCCAGGGTATGGCCCACCGGGGAGAAGCTGGATGCAGCCATGCTCCCCAGGGTTGGAGTGGATGCGGGGATGCCCCATCCCTCTTCTGGTAGATCGTCTAGGGGTTCGAGTGCCCCTAGGCAGTCAGAGGACCGAGAAAATCCCCACCAGCGGGTGGTTGCAGGAGACCCAAGAAAATCTCCACCAGTCGCTGGGTCTGGTTGTCTTTGTCTTGTCTTTTTGTTGCCTGTTGTGTTGCTCATCCCTAGGGGACCGAGAAAATCCCCACTGGCGAGAGTCTCTAGGGGGCCGAGAAAACCCCAACCAGCAGCAGGCTCTGGGTGAGGACCGCTGGGTCTGCGGTTGTTTTTGTCCTGTCTTTTTGTTGTCTGTTGTGTTTGAAGAATTGGGGCAAGCAGAGAGTAAGAGGACTCTTTCATCTCTCCGTTCCTCCTAATAGATGTGGGGCTTCTCCCTTATTCATTTCTTGTGTTAATGGCTGGCTATAATTGGAGCCAACTGTGGTTAGTCTAACTAAAGACAGAGTCTAACTAAAGACAGACTTTAAGGAATATTCCCAAGCAGCTGCTGAAACTCCCTTTGTTTCAGGGAAGTTCCTTGCCCTCTCTGGCCCGATGGGGTCTGACTAGCCTCTCCCCCTTGCTGGCGGGAAAGCATGGCGTCTGCCCCTCTCTTGGAGCTGGTGAGCTCTAGAAATGGGAACCCTTTCTCTGCCTTCTGGTGGCACTTTGTTCTGTTCTTCACTGTTGGGAAACAAGAAGAGCGCCTCCTGGACCTAACACCCCCAACTCCAGATCTTCCCACCCGGGTCTCAGGTAAACATTCAAAGCGGAGTGGGCCCAGATGGAACGTAAATCAGTATTTGAACTAAGTTAAGTTTGTTGGGTTAGTTAGGATGAACATATCTTTTGAGTTAACAGTAGGAATGTGAAACTTCAGAGTTTTTACTTAAGGTCAAATAAACTCATGTTATTTGTTAAAATCTGTTAACAAAGAGATGACTAAACTGATGGTTAATTGTCTGTCTCAAAGTTTAATGGGTAATTGTTAAAGTAGATTTCAAAGTCTTTGGTAACTTGAAACCTTAAACCAAGTGTGATAAAATGCTAGAGCGTTGGTTGCTGGAACTAGGTTTGTGCTTTTGAAATCTGTTGGTAAACATGTTTTGTGCTTAACTGATTCATAAGTTTGCCTTCTAAGAATTCTGTTGTAACAGTTCACAATTGGTTTATGTTTAGTCTTCACTAGAGGTTAAGGTATTTCTAAGAGTACAAAATTGTTAAGTGTAACTAAGACTGATGGAAATAAGGGAAGCAACTCTGTATGTAGGAAAGTAGGAGTTATGTAAAAAAGATAAGGAATGGGAATACATTTTGTTAAAAGTAAGAAGAGGTAATTTTGTCCTAAATGAAATGGTTGTTTGGAAGAAAATGACTTGGGACAAAACCTGAATGTAAAGGAAAGTTATAGGTTTGTGAAGGAAAATCTTCAGGAGAAAAAAATTCAGGTATGGTCAGGACGGACTAAGAAAAAAAAGAGAGAAAAAGACCAGACGCCTGATCCTGTTTGAATTAAGAAAGAAAGAAAAACAGCCCCAAGGTGATTTAGCACTCCCCTGAGGTGCCTCTATATATATTTCCACATGAAAGGGCCATTTGGCCTTGAGAGACTGTGAAAACACCCCATTACCATCCCCCATTGTACCACTGGTGTGGGGCAAGAGAGGGGCCTTGGAGGGCAAACGGAGCACCTGCCCTAGGGTTTAGGCGTGCCCCACTGATTTCAGTGGACCCTAGCCTGGGCTCTCCTGGACAGCCGAGGCTCACCTCCGCCCTGCTGGACCAACCATAGGAGGCCAGGGACAACTGACTGGATCCGCCCATTGATCCAGGAAAGCCCCGGGGCCACTGTCTGAGCCAGACCCATTCATAAAGAATGGAAGGGGAGACTGATCACCTCCCATTAGCTAGGGATACCTGGGCGGGGGAAGGGGGTGTCCAACCTGTTTAAATCTGAAGAGTGCCTGACTGTGTGAATCTGTCTGTATGGCTCCACTGCTTCAGCTACGGAGTCTAAGTGGGCTGCACCCTGAGTCTCGCAGGGCATGATATGGCATAACGGTCACCTACTCCACAGAGTAGCCTGGTCCGGGGCTTACACGGACAGACCTTAGTTAAGACACTCCTAAGTTCCTGCAAGGGACGCAAGCAGGACCGCATCTGAAAGATACCCTCCTTTTTGTCTGCGACATCATTCACAATGGGAAAGAAACCCAGTAAACCCACTATCTTAAGACTGCATGCTTAAGAATAAAAAGGAAAGACACTGGTATAAAAAAGCTGGTTTTCTGTTTAAAAGGGCAAAGTTTTCTTAGGTTAATTGATCTGTTAAAAAATGTAAATGGTTTTCTCTTTGCCTGCGCAGAGTTGTAAATGAGGTCTCTTTGACTCATAAGGCTTTTCCTTGATATGCTAAGTTACTCAGGGAGTACTGCTAAACCAATGATAAACCTTGGGTTACATTTGGGTAAATGCTGTAACTACTCTAGAGGTTCTATACATTTCCTAAAGTTTTAATGTTTTGATAAGGGTCATCACTTGATATGTAACCATATCTATTCTGAGTTTTTGTCATTTGTAATTGTTTTAATTCTCTTGTAAGATGAATTCCACCCTAAGGAAAGTTCATATGGAAGACTTTCAGGACAAATACAGGTCTTTGATATGTTAAAATCCTGGAACTGAAATGGGTAAGAATTTCCAGAAGTAAAAGCTGCATTCGGACTAAACCAGAATTAGCAACATGGGACTAGATGAACTGAAAGATTGTGATGTTGTGTCTCTTAATGTTTTAAACAATTACTGGTTCTGTAATGTTTGCTCCTACAGACTAGGGAAACTTTTTCTTAAGTTATCTGTAACTTACAAAAATGTAAAAGTACTCATTTGTAAACAAATCAAGGCATTCAACTCTTTATCTTTGTCTGAACCCTCTGAAACTCAAGGTCTCAGCAAGCATTCTTTCTTCCATGGCAATCAGTCATTTGCATAAGTTCAATAAGAATCTGTTCTCCTTGTAACAGGACACCATTGGAAAACTGGTTATTTTACCAAGGCTCTGACTGGAATATCATATTTGAAAAGACTCAGATATGACCAGACAGCTTAAAGGAACTAAGGTTGACTTTATAAACCTGGAGCCGTAAAGCCCTTTGGAACTGTTGGCCTGATACCTTGCTTTACAGAGTTCCCAGCAGACTCACCAAGTGAGTAAAGGATGTCCTTCCTGGCAGGTTCAGGAACCTCAGGAAGAGTAATTAGCCCAAATCTTGACAGGTACTGCAGGCATGTCTGATGGCAAGTACGTGGCTTGGCTTCTGGCCTGGAGAGGCTACTAAAAGTTCAACCTAGAGATTCCTTATAAGAAGTTCCAGCAAAGCAAATTATAAAGGATCAGTATGATCACTTACTGTTCTTGCTAAGCTTATGTAAATAATTAGGCCAAGTTTGTTAAAACAAAACTGGACTTGGTTTTCAATGAATTAGTTCTGATTTGGCTATCTCTGGAAATGAGGGTTATTTTAGAGAGAAAAATTATGTTTTAATAACATACCTTTATGGGTGTTAAATTCTGGATTTGATTGTTTTTAAATGCTTGTCTACCTAAGCTAGACAACTTGAGGTAAACTTCAGAGAAGTTGCACGATAGCTCGTTTAGATGATCTTGCTTCTGCCAGTCAGTCAGCCCCAAATATAAGGAGGAAACTTCAGAAAATTAAAGGATTTTAGGGAAAGAATCTGACTGAGTTAGTGGGAATAGCAGAAATAGCCGCTGAGGACTATGGGTCATGCTTGCGGGGGACGAGAGCTCTCTTACAGACTCTGCAGGGAAAAGGGTATCAGGTGTCAGCAATGAAAACACAGCTCTGTCAGAGCCACGCCTCTTATTTAGGCTTTGATCTCAACGAGGGAGTTCTTTGGGACGGTGGGCTACTGTAGGCTGTGGATACCGCGGTTCACAGAGATGGCCTGACCTCTCTACGAACTAAGGGAGGACTCACTATGATGGACAGCTGAGGCAGAAAGAACATTTCGGGAATTACAAACAGCCTTACTGAGTACCCCAACATTGGCCATCCCAGACGTTACCAAGCCCTTCCACTTGTATGTGGATGAAAAGGCAAGGTGGCCGAAGGAGTTTTGACTCAGACTCTGGGGCCTTGGCAAAGGCCAATAGCCTATCTTAGCAAGAAACTAGACCCAGTAGCGGCTGGGTTCCCTGTTGCCTCCGCATAATTGTTGCACAGCCCTCCTGGTCAAGGATGCAAGTACATTTACAGAAATGGACTAAATTAGACTATGAAGGGGATTAGGCTAAGACTAAAACAGGAAAGTTAATTCTTCCTCGAAGATATGTTAGTTTTCGTGGATACTTTTTCAGGCTGGGTAGAGGCATTTTCTGCCAAACATGAGATGGCAGGAGTGGTAGCCAAAAGCTACTAGAGGTTTGGGTTACCTCTTGTGATCAGGTCAGACAACAGCCCTGCATTTGTGAGTTCAGTCTCACCGGCATTGGCCAAGGCCATGGGCACTGATTGGAAACTACATTGTGCCTACGGGCCCTAGAGCTCCAGGCAAGGAGGGAGAATGAACTGGACTCTTAAAGGGACATTAACAAAGCTAATTCTGGAGACTGGAGGTGGATGGGTGGATCTCCTTCCTTTAGCCCTCCTCAGGGCGTGATGTACACCCTGCTTAAACAAGGTGACCCCATTTGAAATAATGTTTGGGAGACCCCCACCCCCCGCCCCACCGCTCTGCCCTCGGCTACAAGAGGTTGCCCTAGCAGAAATGACTGATCAGTCTATACTCCAGTCACTGCAGGCATTGCAGTTTGTCTTGGAAGGAGCCTTTGCAGGGATCTGAACTGCCCACACTGGGACAGAGACGGAGTGGAGCCATATCCTTGTCAACCCAGGGACTTGGTTTGGATGTGCCGCCGCCAAGTGGGAGGCTTGGAGCCTCGCTGGAAGGGACCGTATGCTGTCATCCCAACCACCCCCAAGGCGGTGGAAGTTGAGGGTGACGGAGCCTGGATTTGTGCAGGTTACGTCAAACGAGCCAAGGACGAGAACGCCCTCCAGAGATGGATGCCGCTTGCTGGTGGACCCTGCTGATCGTGGACTAAAGCTAAGACTCAAAATGATGAGTTCATTAAGTTCATTGTTGCTCCTATTATTAAAGTGTAGGTGGGAAATATAGACAATTAGGGCTTGACATACTATTTCTAAGAAAAGGGGAGCTCTGCGTAGCCCTAGGAAAGGAATGCTGTTTCTGGGTAAATCACACTGGAGTCCTTAAAAACAGGCTGGCAGCCGTGAAAAGAGACTAGCAGAGTCAAGGATTTGACTAATCTCCAAAGCAAAGGGGGGAATGTAAGGGCCTATTTAGCCAGAGCGGCCCCACCTCGGTTGAACAGCCATTTTGTTGTTTACGCAGTAAAACTTAAACTGACCCTGCCTGCCCCACCACACCCAGGGGAACTTACTTAAAAGCAAGTCGGGGGAACCAGTCCCAGGTAACAAAGCCCAAATACAAGGGCGGGTCAGGTCAGGTGGAGATAATGGCCCGAATGCAGGGATGAGTCGGGTCAGGTGGAGACATCTATCAGTAGACCACGCATACTGTCTCCCTAGCTACCAAGGATTGTGGGCCCCACCTTTTGGATGCCTTTTGAGCGCCAATTCTGACCAAGGTGATAGGCTAGTTCAAATAGCTACTATGTGGTGAATTGTAGTTCAATTGGCCACCCATGTGGGACCTACCATGACTGTGCAGCTTTCTCTGTGTGTTACAATCTCATTGGCCACCTATGCGTTGCCAGGCCCAACCACATGGCCTTTGCTCTATAAAAGATAGTCTGTAAGGCAGGGAGGGGTCGCCCTCTCTGTAAGAGGCGGCCCCAACCAGTCTGTTTGACGGTCGGTTTGATTCTCGATGCTTGGCTGGAAATAAAGCTTTGCTTGACCTTTGCCTTGTATCAGTCTCGCTCCTTTAATCACGGACCCATTATTGGGGGACCTTTCATATTCTTTCAACTTTTCAGTAGGTTGGAAATGTTTCAAAGAAAATAATTTTGATTGTAAAATTTAGGATACTGAACAGCTCAGTCCTGGACTAAAAATTGGCCCTCTATGGGTCTTCCCCTTGAAGAAAGGTATGGCAGTCCTCAATACTACCTACCAGTACAAGAAAATGTAAGTCACTAGTTTGCTGTACACCCCCATCTAAAGGATTCTTTCCTGCCATCTAGGATTTGTTCTTCCTACATTAATCAACCTTCAAGCCTGGAAATCTGGTAAGTTTGAGGCTACTTTAATGTTTCAAAGCTTCAGAATAAGATGTCTGGCTTTCATATTTAATTGCAAAAGACAAATCAATGGGTACTTATTCAGGGAAAAAAATCCAAATGAGGGCCCCCCGCCCCCTTCTCTGCCTACTTACAATCTCTGTCAAATAAATAAAATCTTAAAAAAAAAAAAAAAATCCAAATGAGAGTGGAGTTATCTGAAACCTACCAGTTCCTGTAGATAGACTATTTCTCCCTGTGTACTCTAAACAGAGACCTCTAGGATGCAACTTTTGCTAGACCTATGCAGGAAGTACAAGGGTGAATAAAAATCCTCAGGATCCTTCTCCAGCAGTGATTGTATCATCCTTTCTTTGGGTTCCTCACCAGTAGACACGTATGAGACTGCTGCCCTGCTTACAGACACCTGTAAAGGCAGAATTTTTGCCTGAGTTATCTCAGTTCCCAGAGTGTGAGACACAATGTAGTTTTTGTATCTAATACCAGGTGCTCAATAACATTTAATTTTGGAATGAAGTGATGCATCCCGCCTTGGTTGCTGTCACTCTGGGGTATAAATATAGCAGATATACCGAGTTTCCTGTTGTTAGCTGGAGAAAGAACACTTTGTAAATTTGATTTGTTAAAAATGACAGGCAACAGACTATATAAAATAAACTCCATTCTTTGAGATTTCTAAACTTTCATCCTTCAAGGAAATGGACATGTGCTGAAGAGATGGTAACAGTCTGCAATGACATTATTCTGACTTATTCTTGATCCAAGTCCTTAACATTTTCTTCCAGCTGCTGCTAACTCCAGTTATCCACAGGATGGGGATGGGGAGAGAAAAGGGTGAGGCATCTCACGATCATCAGTGAATCTGCGTATTGCTGTTTCTTATGTAGTTGTCAAATTTGCAGGCTTAAGAGCTGTGATTTCTGCAAACAATCCATCTGGAGTAAAAATCTAGAGTGGCTGTGAAAGTTGATTCTGAGAGACGAAGTCTTCTTGCTTTCTTAATTGGGAATTTCACTTTTTTTTTTTTTTTTTTTAGTTTTTCTCATCAATGGGGAAACTGACTAAGCGTTGCTGAAATAAGAACTTTTCGTATTTCCACTGTTAGTTCTTACCTGAAATAGAAGAGAAAAAAAATTAAATGAGAATTTTTTATTAGTTCTGCTGGTATTTGAGGCTGAGGTGACAGCTAAGGAAGAAGTGAAGCCGAGTGCAACCTGAAAAGTGGGTAAGTTGTGGTGGTAAACTACAGTCTGGAAAGAGTTACACGAGCAGATTAGAGGGTAAGTCCTCTAAAATATATCATGTGCCCTGTGGTGTGGAATGCAGGGTCCCACCACCTCATAATGCTGATAGCCCTGCTCAAACTGCTGCAAGTGGGCTAGACAGATCCCTACCATCACCTCCCTCAGGATCAATTTATTCTTCATTCTACTCTTCTGAAGAAAAATGAAGACCTTTCACACCTCCCAGATGTGCCTTGCTTCAAACATGTATATTCAGAAATAGTCTGTTCTAGAAATAAGAGCATACTTTGCATGAAAAGATTTTCATGCTCCTAATGTCATATATATATATATATACATATATATATATATATATATGATAGTATACATATATGTGTGTGTGTGTGTGTGTGTGTGTGTGTGTGTGTGTGTGTTTTTAATAGGAGGGTGGTGCCAAGGTAGGAGTCCTAGAATGTGAAAACCAGCACGGTCCTTACATATAATCTGTAATATTGTGATGTATAAGAAATGTAAATTTGATCTTTGTTCTAGTTTCTGGCAGAACTCTTAAAATGCTTGGCATTAGTCTTTTGTTATATTAATGAGGTGACCTTGGGAAAGCCCTGGAGGGATGGAAAGTGACTACCAACTGTACGATTTGGAAAGTCCGAACTTTTAGTCTTTTTTCTTTTTTTTTTTTTAAGATTTTATTTATTTGACAGAGATCACAAGTAGGCAGAGGCAGGCAGAGAGAGAGAGGGGGAAGCAGGCTCCCCATTGAGCAGAGAGCCTGATCCAGGGCTCTATCCCAGGACCCTGACATCATGACCTGAGCGAAGGCAGATTAACCCACTGAGCCACCCAGGTGCCCCGAACTTTTAGTCTTACATATCCCCCGACCTCTGAGGATGAGAGAGGGGCTGAAGTTGACTTCAGTCATCAACTGCCAGTGATTTATTCAATCATGCCTACGTAATGAAGCCTCCATTAAAAACCCAAAAGATGTGGGTTCAGAGAGTTTCTGGGTTGGTGAACACGTAGAGGTGTTGGCAGAGTAGACCTCCCACAGAAAGCATGGAAGCTCTGTACCTTTTCCCCATGACTTGCCCTATGCATCTCTTCCTCTGGATGTTCCTGAGCTATACCCTTTTAAAATAAGCCAGTAATCAGGGCTCCTGGCTGGCTGAGTCAGTAGAGCATGCAACTTTTTTTTTTTTTTTAAGATTTTATTTATTTATTTGACAGAGATCACAAGTAGGCAGAGACTCAGGCAGAGAGAGAGGGGGGTAAGCAGGCTCCCCGCTGAGCAGAGAGCGGGGCTCCATCCCAGGACCCTGAGACCATGACCTGAGGGGAAGGCAGAGGCTTAACCCACTGAGCCACCCAGGCGCCCCAAGCATGGAACTCTTGATCTTTGGGTCATGAGTTCCAGCCCCACACTGGGTGCAGAGATCACACACACACAAACACACACACACATACACGTATACATGGAAAAAATAAACCAGTAATCTAGTAAGTAAAATGTTTCTCTGACTTCTGTGAGACATTCTAGCAAATTAATCAGACCCTAGGAGGGGGTTCTCAGGAAACTAATTTATAGTCAAGATATACAGGTGACAACCTGGATTTGCTACCAGCATCTGAAGTGGGGGCCAGGGTGGCGGCAGTCTCACAGGACTGAACCCCTAACCTGTGGAACCTAATGCTATCTTCTACTCGGTAAACGTGGTAGGTAGTATCAGAATGGAATTCAATTTTTGGTGTCCCAAAAATTGCTTGTTGGTGTGGAAACATCTCCCCTCCAAGCTGGAATTGGTACTGGAATCTATTTATTATCCAAATCCAATTCCACTTTTGGCCTTGAAACCGTGGTATCAATAGGTCAAGCAGTAATTAAAGACACAAGACCCATAAATGAAAATCCTGAGACTAAAATCCATGCTTTGAGCCTTTTTGCTATGTCACAAAGTTTAAGAAAAAAAGGGAGAGGAAAGGCTTCAATCTGGAGGAAGCCAACAGGCTCCAAGCTATATTGAATACCTTGGCTGGGACAGGAATAAGACTTTATAGAGTCTCTTCTTAAGAGATTACAGAGAAAGAAAGGAATCATCAGAAAGAGAGAAGGGAAAATTAGCAAATAAAAGCAAAGTTAAAGCTTGTACTGATCCAGTTACACCCTTTAGAGCCAAGAGCCTGTAACATTAATTTTCCATCAGGTTGTAAAAGTAGGAAGTTAGGTTCTGACAGGATATGGAGGTCAACGAGATGGTCATGGGCAGCTACTGGGAGGGTCAGAGGCCTGTCCTGGCCAACACACTACAAGAAGCGAGATCAAACCAGACCAGCTAAGATGGCAATGCCATTACAGTAAACCCCTGACCAAATTAGGAAGAAAAAGTCAAAGCCCTGCTTCCCGTCCCCTAGTTAACAACTGTAAGAAACCCAACCCCCAGGGGACGCTGCTCTACCTCTCTCTTGAGCTTGCCTGCTCTCATAGCTTAAGAGTGTACTTTTTTGCTTTAACAAACTTTCCTGCTTCTTTACTCAATCCATTGGGCTACATGTCTGTCTTTGAATTTCTTCTCATGACAAGACCAAGAACCTTCAGTAACACGTTCTGG
Source organism: Lontra canadensis (assembly GCF_010015895.1). NCBI lineage: Eukaryota > Metazoa > Chordata > Mammalia > Carnivora > Mustelidae > Lontra > Lontra canadensis. Next base: position 35,696 of record NW_022631136.1, on the reverse strand, counting down.
TCTGGCTAGGTGGAAGCACCAAAGGCTGGAGGTCTCCCCAGTTCACATGGCAACACAGACGCTCCTTAGGAACATTTGGAGGAATATTTCCACTAGATCAACTGAGTTTCTAAGTGAAAACTCAAAAAGTAATTTCTCATTCTTAGGTGTTCCTTATCACTAAATTCTTTCCAAACTAATTCTTGGGGAAAGATTTTATTTTTAAATATTTCACTTAGCATAGGGAAGCCAAGTATAAATACAAATTTGTTCTCTAAAGTTTTAGATTTTTTGCTGCTATATTCTCTTTAGGACAGTAAGATCTAAAAGCTTTTGAAGGCATCAGATTTGGTGTAAAGATTATTTTCAAGTTAAAACATCCAATCCCCCCCCCAAATATCTAAAATCTTAATTTCCTTTATCTGCTCTAGAGAGACCGGTTATAGATCTAACCCATTCATCTACCTCTTGTCTTTTTTTTTCCGTGCTATACAAACAAGACTGTTGAAAGAGGAATGCAAATCCCATTAATGGCTAGTATGGGCCTTTCATAAGTAACTGCATTATTTGGGATACTTCTGTACTGATGAGCTGAGATCTTAGTAGATTGGTGGTCCTTCTCATTGGTAGCCACATATTTGAATCACCTAGAAACTTTTAAAAACTAATACCCCAAACACCTGTGAAACCATTTTAATCAGAATCTCTAGCTGTGATATCTAAGCATTTGTGTTAGGCAAAACCTGACCAGGTTCTTACAATGACAGCATGAGTTAAAGGTACTCAGGAGGGGCGCCTGGGTGGCTCAGTTGTTAAGCATCTGACAATGGGGCTCCCTGCTCAGCCGGGAAGCCTGCTTCTCCCTCACCTACTCCCCCTGATTGTGTTCCCTCTCTCGCTGTGTCTCTGTCAAATAAAGAAATAAGAAAAAAATTTTAAAAATAAAGCTACTTAGGAGACCAGCCCTATTTCCCATGGTTCTCTTTGTTTCTCTCTAGCTGTCCCACCATGGGCTTCTTTCCCATGGGACCTAAAGATTTAACTCTTTCCTCTTTTGATCTGAGGTGAATCTCTTTCTCAATTGGATTTCCTTCTGTTTATTTATCTGGGTCTTTACCAAGTTCACCTCTAGATTACATCTTCCCAAAGTTAATTCACCACAAAGTCTTCCTCAAGTCAAGCAGCTGGGCTTTCCTTTGCCTATACCTATAAATCATGGATAATGATTTACAGGTAGGGTCTCTGGAATTGATACAAACTCCCAGGTCCTTCCACTCTCTGAGCCACCAGGCAACTGGTTCCAGTAATCTGAGGTCTGTCCTATTTAGAAGAGTCCTTGGAAACAAAAGCAACATAGGTACAAGAAGGCAAAAGGAGGGGTGCCTGGGTGGCTCAGTTTTGTCTGTCTTTGGCTCAGGTCATGATCCCAGGGTCCTGTGACTGAGAGCCCACATTGGGCTCCCTGCTCAGTGGGTCAGTCGGGAGCCTGCTTCTCGCTTTCCCACCGCCCCTGCCTCAGCCTGTGCACACACACGTGCTCTCTCTCTCAAGTAAGTAAAATCATTTTTTAATTTTTTTGTTTTTAAAAGATTTTATTTATTTATTCATTTGATAGAAAGAGAGACAGCGAGAGAGGGGACACAAGCAGGGGGAGCAGCAGAGGGAGAGGGAGAATCAGGCTTTCCGATGAGCAGGAAGCCTGATGCACGGCTCAATCCCAGGATGCTGAGACCATGACTTGAGCCGAAGGCAGAGGCTTAACCCACTGAGCCACCCAGGTACCCCTTAGGGGAGCTTTCTTAACTGACACCTACAAGATCAGGCAGGAATGTCTATTGGGGTGGGCATTACACACAGCAAAAACTTAGTAAATACTGAGTCTGGTGTATAGGGCATAGGTGGAAGATATTTTGCAGGTTTGTGAATATTTTTGCCAATCTGAGGGTAATTTGGTTTGATTTGGCTTTTCTCAATAGTACGAATTGGGAACCATACGGTGACTGGAATATTATCGTTTGAGTGCAATAAATTTGTATTTTGCCAAGGATCAATATATGCTACACTTATCTCAATTTTTTAGTACTCTATTTTCATCCGTTTCAAAATTGGGGTTTTGCTCCTTTTAAGCTCATTTCTGGTCCTCACATTGCCTCAAAGACTACTGACCTAGAATCTAAATTCTGTTTGCTTGTTCTTTCAGCATTCTAAGACAGACTTTATCTAATCTTGGCAAATTTTACTCAATTAAAATAATTGTTCTCTTATGTCTTCTCACCTTTGAGGATTGTTCTTTTCTTCTCAGGCTTGCATTAGTGAGGTGTGGTTTGTACCTAAAATGGTGCATTTCTCAGAGGTACTCCTTCCTGGAGCCTGGAGTCTGGGGACCTGTAGAGGGAGCACCTAGGAGGGAGCCCTCTCTAGATTGAGAATTATGAGTCATGAGGCTTTGGGAAGCTGTGGCCTCCTGATCATTTTTTGTTTTTATAGCTGGGTATGGCAAGAGACAAGAAGGCTGAGAGTGACTGTCTCTTGTGGGTTTTGAGCACTTACCTCTGGAAATACGATTCAGGTGAGCCAGAAGGCTCAGACTTTCTTCCCTGATACCTCTGTTTTCATTGTACAGCTGGGCAGCAGACTCCAAGCTCTGCCTGTTAAGGTTAGACGTGCATCCTAGTCCAGGAAATAATTACAGTTTAGGCCAAGTTAAACACATTCACTTGAGATAATGCTTTCTGCAATTCCTTCTCTCTTCTTTCTCAGCCCATAAGAAAACTTTGGGGAGGGGCACCTGGGTGGCTCAGTGGGTTAAAGCCTCTGCCTTCAGCTCAGGTCATGGTCCCAGGGCCCTGGGATCGAGCCCTGCATTGGGCTCTCTGCTCCGCAGGGAGCCTACTTCCTCCCCTCTCTCTCTGCCTGCCTCTCTGCTTACTTGCAATCTCTCTCTCTCTGTCAAATAAATAAATAAATAATCTTAAAAAAAAAGAAAAGAAAACTTTGGGGACTCAAAGGTTGGGTCTTCAGTGTAATGGGAGAGAAGCTTCATTTTCACAAGGCTCTTAACAAGTGCCAGCTCATTCATTAGTATTATCACACCCAATGGCTGAAATTATGAAGGACACTTTTCTCACGATATAGCTGCTGCTTTGGTGTGGAGAGAGGCCCAGTCACTGTTCTGACCCAGTCCAAGACTGAGGAATGATGGCCCCTGTGTGAGTGCAATCCAGGAGAAGGATGTGAGGAGAACCACTCTGGGGACAATGAAGAGTAATGAAGACATTAGAAAAGGGGATGAGGATGGCAGCAGCAGAGACCCTCACTCTGATGAATGCGCTACTCAGCAACCTGAGTCCTACTGGATGACCACCACGTGAGAGGAGAGGGGCAGCAGAAAGGATATAGCAGAGGAGTCACAAGAAGGGTTTAGGAGGCCAGACAACTCAAAGATGGAGGCATAGCTCAGCCTTGGGGCAAATCTCTATCTGAGCTTATTTACTCACCTAAAAAGTAGGAATATTCATAACTGCCCTATTCTCCCTAGTTGGGCCATTTGTTAAGAGTAAATGAAGTAAGGTATATCAAGTTCTTGTAATCTGTGAAGCCCTGAAACACACATGGCAAATCCTTGGAAAGGTACATAATGCCAAAAGCAGGCAGTCTTGGGCCCCCCCTACCGTTTCCTTGGTCAGAAATGCTGAGATGATGTTCCAGCTTTTCTTGAAGGCAGTCATTGATGAAAAGAATTTCCCTCAGGTGTTGGTGCAGGTTGTGGATCTCATCTTCTGCAGCCATTCCACCAGACAGGGAATGAGGTAGAAGATGGAGAATCCTTATCACTAATAGGGTGGCCTTTCAGTAAGATCCCTGCCTTTTGCCATTCTTCTGCCAACCTCCTCTTTCATCAGGGAAAACCAAGGAACTTCCTCTAACAGCCCTTTAAATAACTTCAAAGCATGGTCCAGTGCTAAGCAAACTCCACAGGACAACCTCTCACACAAGGATCTGGGAAGCATAAAGGGGGTTAACACAAGGCAGGAAAATACCAAAGAACCCTTCCGAGTAGGGCTTATCTAGTACTGGGAGAGGTGTGGGCACCTCTGAGGCAAGACTTTCTGGTACAGGGAATGTCTCTACTAAATACCTCTCCCACATGATTTATGACTGAACATCTTTAATAGATGTCACATCTCTAGGTGAAATGGAAAGTAGGAATGAGGAAGCCTCTGTAAGGGGACTGCCTGGGTAATAAAAGGCACCCACCATTGGCAAAAAGACAAAACCTAACATGGCTTATAACACATTAAAAAACTCTGCGAACACTGAGTGGATTGAGATAGTCTCCTTCTCAGGGCACCTGGGTGACTCAGTGGGTTAAAACCTCTGCTTTTGGCTCAGGTCATGATCCCAGAGTCCTGGGATCGAGCCCCACATCGAGCCCCACATCGGGCTTTCTGCTCAGCAGGAGTCTGCTTCCTCCTCTCTCTCTGCCTACTTGTGATCTCCATCTGTCAAATAAATAAATAAAATCTTTTAAAAAATTTAAAAAAGATAGTCTCCTTCTGGGGTTCCTGGGTGGCTCAGTAGATTGAGCATCTTAATCTTGATTTCTGCTAAGGTCATGATCTCAGGATTGTGAGATCGAGCCCCACATCGGGCTCCGTGGTCAGCAAAAAATCTATTTGCCCCTCTCTCTCTCTGCTCCTCCCCCTGCTCTCTCTCTCTCTCTCTCTCAAATAAATAAATAAAATCTTAAAAAATCTCTTACTCATGCCTACAAGAGGACTTAAGACATGTAATTCTCTTAACAGTCCAAACTTTTATCCCCAAAGAAAAGTCAAAGTCAAAAAAGGAAAAGGAGATGAAGGTTGAGATTTTAATCTCCAAACACAGACACAGATACACACACACACACACACACACACACACACACACACACATCAGTGAGGCTGCTTCCCCTAGGGACTCTTACATGCCTGGAGGAACTACATTGACTAGTTTGGGGTTTCTTAGGAAAGGGGCATGCTAGCGGCATGGCTGGTAGATTAGGCCTTTATTTCCCAGTAGATAGGCTGGTTGTTGGTTTAGATTAGATTATAGCACTGAGACTAAACCCACAGACATTTTTTAAAAATGGCGTCACCCAAAGGATGAGAACCCTAGCCATGTACCCAAGCCTTGTCCTTAGGGAAGCCAGCAGATATTCTGGTACTAAGATGGAACTTTTTAAGGAAGCAAGTCATCTGAGGGGAGATGAAGACTGGAGACTAGAACCATGATACTCCACCTCCAAAAATATAGGCAAAACTGCTGATATTTCTCAGGCAATACTCAGATACATAAACAATACCTATACACATACAACTAAGATGCTTCATCTTAGAGGAGGTCTATTAGATTTCTGTACACAGCTGAAGTGATAGCAGAGAGCCTGTCATGATCCCTTCACCCTCAGTCTGGCTTGCCTAGAGTCCACCACCTCTCACATGCCAGCGGGGGCCAGAGTGACTGAGATGAGGTGTGGACCAGGAACAATGCAAATTACCTGAGCCACCAGGGACCTGTACTTGAAACTTGGTACCAGAACTGTGTTCAGCCTAAGCACAATTTCGAGGTCAGTCTTTAGGGCCTGCCTGCAGAGATGATCTCATGCAGCCTAGACAGAGGCAGTAAGCATGTAGAAGCTACTGGAGCTTTATTCTCCATTCTTCCAGTGTTGGTGGTTTTATTCTCTTTACAATGGGAATACTCACTGGTGACTTCCACAGCAGAGCTGGCTTCCTGCACATCAGAGGGGAAGGCACTGCTGCTGGGAGGCTGGTCAGAGTCATAGCGACTGGAATGAGTCAAATACCGATCATCTAGTGAGTCTTCCTGGGCTTCATTCACTTCCTCCTGGAGCTCCCTGCTGAGCCTGGGGTGGGGGAAAGGAAGGAGAGAAATCAAGAGATTAAACTAAGGCAACCTGGAACCACAGCTTTAGAAGTGGTCCTATCTGAAACTCCTGGAAGAGACACCAGAAATCAAAGAGGCCAACTGGATGAGAAAGAAAGCATTAACAATCCACTTCTGACGGGGGGGGGGGGGGGTTACTGTACATAGAGCTGGGCAGAAGGGAGCAGCAGCAGCTGTTCTGTGTGCTGATTGCATAACATGTGGATAAGGAAGTAGACCCGGCTATTTGAGAAAATATACTTAATGACACACAAAGACCTAGGACAACAGTTTCAAAATGCTGTGGACAACTTTTGTTTAATATAATATGAAGTGGTCCCCTAAATACTGGCTCCTGAGACAATGTCTCACTCTGGTTTGTTTTTTTTTTTCTTCTTCTTTTTTTTAACCGTACAGGTTTTCAGAATACAGAAACCAGGGATCTCTGGCCCTTATGTCAGACTGACTCTAACTAACTAAACTTCATGAATTATTAGGAAATGGTAACCAATACAAGAACTGCACAGAGAACAGACAACATTGTTTCAAAAGACAAACAATACTGTACGATGAATGAATGAAACAGGTACAATCAGGGGTGCTTGGGTGGCTCAGGTGGTTAAGCAACGGCCTTCGACTCAGGTCATGATCCTGGAGTCCCAGGATGGAGTCTTGCATGGGGCTCCCTGCTCAGCAGGGAGTCTGTTTCTTCCTCTGACTCTCCCCCCTTCTCATGCTTTCTCTCTCTCTCAAATAAATAAAAACTTTTTTAAAAATTAAAAAAAAAAAAAAGAAATAGGTACAATCAGCAGTTTCTGAGGTTTTTTTTCCCTGCATCTGGGCATCTGACCTCTTGGCTATTGCTTCTGGAATCTTTTTTTTTTTTTTTTTTTGCTTCTGGAATCTTCTCTAGACTTCACCATTCTATCATCACTTCATATTCATTTACCTGGGTGCCAATGGCTCCTGTCCATCTTCATCCTTCTTATCATTGTAATTTTCTATGAGCCAAAAAACAGAAATAGCCAGTCAGAAATTGAGCAAGTCCCATTTCACACATTACAAATATGAGGGCCTGTATGATCAGTACTGTGTTTCTGATCATATGTGATCGTATCTGATCACAAATATGAGGGCCTATATGATCAGAAACGAACACTCTGCATGTTTGTTCAGAAGGCTCTGAGAGAGAAGGCTTAGGTTGTGTCTTTAGAGAAGTAGCCTGGCAGGTTTTCCTGAGAAAACACTGAATGGTGTTTTCCTGGTATGGCAAATCATTACCATGACATCTGCTACCAAGCCACGGCAAAAAGTTTAAAATGTCTTTTGTCCGATGCACAGAATCCTTGCTTAGCTGCCTTGTGGACTTCTCCAGCTGTAACATCCATTTTTGCCACACAGCTAGCTGCTGGCTAGACCATGGTTGTGTGTCCTATTTGGCTCTCATAAAGAACCCATTGCAATCTCTGAGGAGCAAAAACTTCAGGAGAACCCACCTAGCCCTTCTAACCAAATGACTGGACAAAGTCACCTGTGCATGCCAGAGTGTATGAAGAGAATCTCCCCTTCTTTTATTTTTTCCTTTTTTTTTCCTGACCCCAACTAGAGACCACCACAGTTGCAGAACTATATTATCAAGGCAGCTGAATTGTGACCTAAATCACAAAAGAGAATCTAACTCTTTGATCAAAAGAACCAGGAAAAAGGGACCTCTTGCCTAAAAAGTGTGAAGAATGCTCCCTTTTACTTTCTATTTCTCTATTTTCTAATCTCCTCGCTTTCAAAGTAGCCCCAGTGATGCAGAACTGCAACATAGTGTGAGAAGAGTAATCTCTGAGTGAACTCAATCTTTCTGAACAGAGGAATTTGGAAAAGGGACCCTTGGGAAACTAAAAAGTATGGAAGAAATACCAGAGAGAAGAAAGGCTAGAAAATGGTCTATGAGCTGACAAAAGTCCCAGGACTCACCCCCAAACCGAATATGTGTGGAATAGACCCAACGAATCATGACAAAGGATTAGAGAACTGAATCACCACATAAACTACCACCTAGTCCAGACTAAACCTGAGTAACGTATTTGCTGGACCAACCCAAACAGCTGCCTATCAGAGGCACTGAAAGGTGAGACAGAACTTGGGAGTCTGAACCTAATGGGGTTGACTGCCTGCTAAAAAATAATTTCCACAAGGTTTTAATAGGACCCAGGGTCTTATGATACAATATCCAATCATTTCAATAAATGAATAAAATACATCTATCCGAGTTCGACAGCTATTCAAAATAAAACTTTTGGAAAATAAGGAATAAAAAGGAACTTTCTCAAATAACTTGGAAACATTTCTTGGTTGGACCATGCCTGCTCATGTTTCATTAGGAGACTTAATTTTCTTCCCTACTGTCAGCAGTCACCATCATAAAACAAAAGATTTGTTTGTTCATTCAAATATGAATAAATTTAAAAAGGGAACTTCCTCAACCTAACAAGGCACTGTGATCATTAGAAAACTCAGTATTATTTTAAGATTTATTTATTTGAGTGAGAGAGAGCGAGCAGGGGAGAGGCAGAGGGAGAGAACCCACAGAGGGCTCAATCCCAGGACCCTGAGATCATGACCTGATTCAAAACCAAGAGTCAGACACTCAACCAACTGAGCCACTCAAGTGCCCCAGAAAACTCAGCACTGGGGCACTGGGAGGTTCAGTGGGTTAAGCCTCTGCCTTGGGCTCAGGTCATGATCTCAGGGTCTCTGCTCAGCAGGAACCCTGCTCCTCGCCACCACCACCCCCACCCCGCTCCCCACCCCTTCCTCTGCCTACTTGTGATCTCTGTCTGGCAAAAAAAACCCCAAAAACAAAAAACTCAGCATTATTAAAAATGCCAATCCTCCTCAAACTTTTCATAGATTCAAAACAATGCCACTCAAAATCCCAAGAGGATTTTGTTGCTGCTGCTGTTTTTTTAAAACAGTAATGGGGGTGCCTGGGTGGCTCAATGGGTTAAAGCCTCTGCCTTCAGCTCAGGTCATGATCTCAGGGTCCTGGGACTGAGCCCCTCATCGGGCTCTCTGCTCAGCAGGGAGCCTATTTCCCTCTCTCTCTCTGCCTGCCTCTTTGCCTACTTGTGATCTCTGTCAAATAAATAAAATCTTAAAAAACAAAACAAAACAGGTAATGGTAAGCTGAATGTAAAATTTATATGGAAAGGAAAAGGACCTTGTTTTAGGCAAAGAGTTCTCAGATATGTAACTACAAAAGCATGATCCATAAATTGGACTTTATTAAAATTAAGAAATTCTGCTCTCTGAGGACACTGCTAAAAGAATGAAAAGATAAACCATAGTCCGGGAGAAAATATTCGCAAGTTAAATATCTCATAAAGGACTCGTATCCAGAAATGTAAAGAACCCTCAAGACTTGATAATAGAAGAACAAACAACTCAATTTTAAAATGACAAAATGTTTGAATACTGGCTTCACCAAAGATATAAGGACAGTCAATGGGCATATGAAAAGATCCTTAAAATCATTAGCTATTAAGGAAATGCAAATTAAAACCACAGTGTCTTCTCCCACACCTACACTTATTAAAATTGCTAAAAAGATAAAAAGCAAAAGAACAAAAACCTGAAATTATTAAAAGTTGATATAGGGGAACAGCTGAAACCTTCACACAATGCCAGCGGGACTCTGAAATGGTATAGCCACATTGGAAAACAGTGTGGCAGTTTCTTCTAGGTTAAACATACACTTACACGTGACCCAGCAATCCCACTTCTAGGTATTTACCCAAGTGAAGTGAAACGAAAATGTATTTTCACACAAAAACCTGTATGTGAATCTTGATAGCTATTATTCATAATTGCCCCATACTGGAAATAATCCAAATGCCCTGCACTGGGCAAGGAGATAAATAAAAGTGGTGTATCTATATAATGGAATAGTACTCAACCGTGGAAAAACAAAGAAACGACTGATACATTCAGGAGATGGAAAATCTGTAGGGACAGAAAACAGATCCAGTGGCTGCCAGAAACTGGGGCGGGAGACAATGTTCAACTACACAGAGGCACAAAGGAACTTTGAGTGGTGATGGAACTGTTCTGTATCCTGGTTGTGGCCGTGCTTACACCTCTGTGTATGCATTTCTCAAAGCTCACAGCACTGACACTACAGTGTGCCATTTTACTGTAAATCAATTATCCTTAAAAGAAAGAAGAAATGTCTGTGGGGGCTCACGTTGGGCCCAGGTGAGTGCTCGTAGGTATTTCTTCTACCTGACAGCATCACTATCAATAGGCTGAGAAAGGCACAAAACAGGACATCTGGCTAACAAGTCACTCTTAGGGTCATGGAAGCATGGAGACTTACGGGAGGAGAGGACCTTTGGGAGGATCTAAGGGTCTCCATAGCTTGTAAGCCAACTTACCAGTGACGAGTTTGCTGGCAAGGTTCTCTGCCATCTGGCTTCCGTGGGCCAGTTGCTCACAGAATCTCTGTCCCTGGTAATGGGCAATGTCAGTGCTCCTGAGGATGCCCTTAAAAGACTTGACCGTGCTCTTTGTATGCTGAATGAAAAGATAACAGACACCTTTCCCTTCCTGTATCCTCTGTCGTAAGTGGGTCAGTTCTCGTGCCTGAGCCTGAATCAGGGGATCATATTTCCTAAAGTAAGAAAAAAAAGTAAAATATAATGGCACACAGCTTATGGGAGTTTCAGCAGAGACATCTCATAGAAGGCCCCTAAGAAATTTCCCAAGTTGAATTTTTTTTTTTTTAAGATTTATTTATTTGACAGACGGAGAGCACAAGTAGGCAGAGAGGCAGGCAGAGAGAGAGGAGGAAGCAGGCTCCCTGCTGAGCAGAGAGCCCGATGTGGAGCTCGATCCCAGGACCCCGGGATCATGACCCGAGCTGAAGGCAGAGGCTTAACCCACTGAGCCACCCAGGCACCCCCCAAGTTGAATTTTTACACAAGTTGTGTGACTTGCCTATGGCAGAGGGAATGAGGAAACAGTACTGGGTTTGTTTCTTTTTTAATTAACTTTACTTTGAAAAGATGCCCCTGCAGTTCCTTAATTCAGCCCACATCCATTTCCATGGAATATAGGTCATCAAGCATTATGCAGAAAATGTGGTGCACACACACACAAGCCAGATATAGAAGTGTTGGCTGGGTGCACGTGGTGTTGATTCAAAGGATGAAAAGAAAAATCAATGAAAGGGTCAAGAAGGATAGCATTCTCTTGAGTGCCATGAAAATAAGCCATAATCAGGAGACAATGAAGAGTAAGTTAGTTCTGAGTAACAACAATTACATCACACTAAGTGGGTTTTCACCATTTTTGAATGATTATACAAATATTTAGCATGGACTTCAATCCAAAATGTGAGCTCTCTGAGGTAAGAGACAGCACCACATATCACACAATTTACAGCGCTCGACAGAGTGTACACACACAAGCAGGTATTCAGTTAATACTGAGAACCACATAATCCTAAAGCTGGACTAGACATTTATAGTCATCTGTCTCATCTGATGCCTGAATCTCCTCCCTGCTTTCCTACTGAGTGATATTCCACAGACCGTCTTTCAAACCCTATCCCACAGAGCTTTTATAAAGTGTCAGAGCTGGTGAAGGCTCCAGACCTAGGCTTCCTACAATCAGGTATCTCTGGTTTAGTAGATTTTACACACTTGAGCTTCTCAGATTTCATTTCAACAGAGGGCTAAAAGACATCTTGAATTCCACAATCTGGCCTATATTTTAAACCCTCTGAGGATAGACCATGTTAGTCCTCAGCACATTAATAACCTATTTTCCAGATAACAGCTGCCTGATCGTCCATCTGCCCAACAGCCCTACATTTAGTGCTCCACATAGTATGGTACTTAGGGGGAAAAAAAATCAAAGTTGAGGAGAAACATATCATGAAAAGGCATTTTGGAAAGCTGGGAAAATCTCTCTTGTGGTAGAAAATGTTAGTCCATTAATGATAACCACCACACCTATAAAAAATAAAGTATAATAATCACAAAAAATATTTGTTGAGAGCTTCGTATGTGTCAGAGATGATTCTAACTTGGAATCATGCATTTTTTTAAAGATTTTATTTATTTATTTGACACAGAGAGAGAGAGAGACATCACAAGAGGCTGAGACGCAAGCAGAGAGAGGGGCAAGCAGAGAGAGAGGGGGAACAGGCTCCCCGCTGAGCAAAGAGCCAGATGCGGGGCTCCATCCTAGGACCCTGATCAGGACCTGGACCGGAGGCCGAGGCTTAACCCCCTGAGCCACCCAGGTGCCCCGGAATCATGCATTTAATCTTCACAACCCTCTGAGGGTTATGATACTGTTTGTATTTTCATTTTACAGGTGAAGTAGTGGAGGAAACTGAGATGCAGGAAAGTCAAGTAAATTTGCCCAAGCTCACACAGCTAGAAGCCACACTGCTAGTGTTCCATCTCAGTATCTGTTTCCATTTTATTCATATGCTATTTAAGGGAGAACCCCAGACACCTAGCTACTCTACCACCCAATTCCCACAGCCCCGCCAGTGGTCTTTATCTAGTTCTGTGCCTGCCATGGACTTTTTTATCCTTCTCCTTGGACAAAAGCGCTCTTTATACCAGCAGCCTGGGCTGCCCCACTTCACACAGTAATTCCCACTTTCCCACACAGGTACCTCCTTACCCAAGCCTTGCAGTCGGTCTCGTCTTCTCTGCCAGCTCCCCGTCAAACTGCACTTCCTCCTCCAGCACGGATTTGATGAGGCCTTTGTACTCTTCACTCTCTGAGAAAATAGACACACCTGCCTCAGTGGAAAGCTGGACATGCTGCTGTGATTGCTGCCCTAAGATGAGGCGGCAGCCCGAGGACAAATGGAACCCCATTACCAGGCTCCATGCTGGGATTCCCACATCTCATTCCTCAATCTCCCACACTATATGGCACTTTAGATATGAGGAAATAGAAGCTCATGGGCAGGTAACTTACTCAAGATGACTGAAATGGAAGGAGACAAGTCAGAATTCATATCTCCTGAGGTCTGACTCCAAATCTTGGGCCACTTTACCAAGCCTCATAGCCTCTTAGGTAAACCGTTAACCTAGGACATGAAGTACTGATATCCTGTGTTTTGGGGAAGTCTCCATATGTTGTAAGACTGATAGCTCTCCATGTTGAGAGTTTCAATAATGCCCCCAAAATTTCAAAGATTTCCAAGTTTATCTGGATACAACTATGTAACAGGTATCCGGAGGGGCAAAAATCTGAAAGATGTATGTTCAAATGCTACCAGGTGTTGTGTTAGAGGGAAAACTAATACATAGTGCCTCCATGGCATTGTTCTACTAGATTTTCAAGAATTAGTATCATGGGGGCGCCTGGGTGGCTCAGTGGGTTAAAGCCTCTGCCTTCAGCTCAGGTCATGATCCCAGAGTCCTGGGATCGAGCCCCACATCAGGCTCTCTGCTCAGTAGGGAGCCTGCTTCCCTTCCTCTCTCTCTCTGCCTGCCTCTCTGCCTACTTGTATTCTGTCTGTCAAATAAATAAAATGTTTAAAAAAAAAAAAAGAATTAGTATCATGTAGGGATGCCTGGGTGGCTCAGTCGGTTAAGGGTCTGCCATTGGGTCAGGTCAAGATCCCAGGGTCCTGGGATCAAGCCCACACTCGGCAGGGAGCCTACTTCTCCCTCTCCCTACCACTCCACCTGCTTGTGCTCTCTTTCTCCCTCTCATTCTGTGTCAAATAAATAAATATTCTTTTTTTTAAATAGTTGCCTTGTTTTTTTAAGATTTTATTTATTTGAGAGAAAGAGAGAGAGCACAAGCAGAAGGAACAGCAGGCAGAGGGACAGGAAGAAGCAGACTCTCTACGTAGCAAGGATCCTGATGCAGGACCCGATCCCAGGACCTTGGCATCATGACCTGAGCCAAAGATAGCCGCTTAACCGACTGATCCACCCAGGTATCCCTAAATAAATATTCTTTTAAAAAAAATAAGAAAGAAGGGGCTGCCTGGGTGGCTCAGTGGGTTAAGCCTCTGCCTTCAGCTCAGGTCATGATCTCAGGGTCCTGGGATCGAGTCCCACATCAGGCTCTCTGCTAGGCAGGGAGCCTGCTTCCTCATCTCTCTCTCTCTCTGTACTTGTGATCTCTGTCAAATAAATAAAATCTTTAAAAAAAATAAGAAAGAAAAGAAAAAGAAAAAAATTAGTATCATGTAATCACCACTACTAGTTGAAAAGGTAAATATTATTCTTATTACCATTACAGATGAGAAAACTGAGGTACAAAGAGGGTAACTTGGATTTGACCCCAGAAGTCTGGCCCCAGGATACGTGCTCTTAATCACTGCACTGTAATACCTTTACACTAAGATCTAGGGTGGTATCTTTTTTCTTTTCTAGCTTCAAAAAATTTGTCTTACAATTGTGATTTTAATGAGTGATGTAAAAAACAAAACAAAACAAAACAAAACAAAACCCTTATATTTCCACATCCCAAAGCTCATCTTTTCCTTCTTTAATAAGTAGGCTTTTTTTTTTTTTTAAAGATTTTACTTATTTATTTGACAGGCAGAGATCACAAGTAGGCAGAGAGGCAGGCAGAGAGAGAGGAGGAAGCAGGCTCCCTGCTGAGCAGAGAGCCCGATGCAGGGCTCGATCCCAGGACCCTGGGGATCATGATCTGAGCTGAAGGCTGAGGCTTTAACCCACTGAGCCACCCAGGCGCCCCAATAGGTAGGCTTTTTAGCTTTTTTCTCTATGTCTAGTAAGTTGGATAGCAAATTTTATCCCCCATTGATTTAGTGAAAAATAACTGTAGAAATCTGAAAGCACACTTTAATATCAGCAAGAATCTTCCTCTAATATTCCTGTCTCTCATGTGTCCTCACTCCATCATGGTTCCCTTGGTCACTACATCAACCCCCTCCCCGGCCCCCATTACCAACAGGTTTGGGATTGTCCAAGGATTTCCAAATGTGAGAGCTGAGCATGGAGAGGAAAGGGCCAGCTCCTACACGGACTGGGTCTGCTGGACTGGAGGCCTTGCCCCCTTAGCCTCACCCTTATTCTGGCTACCTGTCTCAAAGCCCAGATCCTGGACTAGCTTGCTGTCTGCAAAGTTCATATTCAGGGAGAGACGAAAAAGATATTACAGTCTCTGATTTTCCTGGAAATATTTTCAATCTCACCAGAGTGTGAGGAACAGCTTCTTAGAACTCATATGGGAAAAAAATCTTGCTCCAGGCATCAGGACTTCCCTCTGTGTCTGCTATCGATGTTCTGATCTCCAAATATCTGCAGTTCAGTTGGGAACAGACAGCTTTAAGCTCCTATAAAGCAGGAAAGAATACTCATACACTCCTAGTGCAGCTAGCACAATGCTTTGCAAAGGGGTACTTAGTCAAAGTTGGAATTGAATCCTGAGATATTTGAGCCAACAGTGACGTTATATGTTTCTAGAATCTGACACATGTTCCTAAGAGAGAAAAAATAATTCAGTGTCTGAACTAGGTTTTAGCCTCTACGCCTCCCACCTCTCACTGTAAACTTTATTCCTTTGTGCCTCAGTGTTTCCATCTTCTGCAAATTGAGGGTAAAATACCCACTTCTACCTTTCCAGGAGTATAGTCAGGATAAGATTTTGGATGGAGGGAGAACAACGTTTGGATAGTGTTTAGTTTCTCATGGGAAAGACAGGCCATCATTTATGACTCTGGTGACTGTGAACCCAGGGGCTTACTGTATTTCTGCAGCTGGTTGGCCAGGACATAAGCAGTAGCCTTGGATGTGAGGAATTTCTCCATGAGGTCCCGGAAGTTCTGTTTGCTTTTTTCCAGCTGGGAGCACAAGTACTGGTTGGTTTCCAGGATGCTCATTTCTGTCCTTTGATCAGAGAAGGTGGTGAGAGATTCTGCCATGCTGAAGCTTGTGGTGGTAGAAGAAGTATAGCCAGAACCTGGGGAGCAGAAATCCCACAAATAATTAGAAACAAGTGAAAAATGGGGTGCCTAGGTGGCTCAGTGTGTTGAGTTTCTGCCTTCAGCTCAGGTCATGATCCATGGTCCTGGGATCCAGCACCGCATAGGGCTCTCTGCTCAGCGGTGACTCTGCTCCCCACCCCCACCCCGACCCCTGCCTACTTGTGATCTCTGTCAAGCAAATAAATAAATCTTTTAAAAAAAGAGAGAGAGAGGGACGCCTGGGTGGCTCAGTTGGTTAAGCAGCTGCCTTCGGCTCAGGTCATGATCCCAGCGTCCTGGGATCGAGTCCCGCAGCATCGGGCTCCTTGCTCAGCGGGGAGCCTGCTTCTCCCTCTGACTCTGCCTGCCACTCTGTCTGCCTGTGCTCGCTCTCACTCTCGCGCTCTCTCTCTGACAAATAAATAAAATCTTTAAAAAAAAAAAAAAAGAGAGAGAGAGAAAAGGTTATGGTGATGGCTGTACTGCCCGGTAAATTACTAAAAAAAAAAATCACTGAAATATACAATCCCAGTGAGTTTTATAATTTGTAAATTATACCTTGAAGTTTCATTAAGCGGGGGAAAAAATGGAATTAAACAAGTTGAAAGTATGTAGATGAAATTCATACTCACATTGGGGCCAAACTTTGTCAGCATTCCACAACTGGAAGAATTCTTAACCACAAAAACAAGGCAGAAGATACCAGAGCTCAGAGCTCTGAGGCACTGCCTACAGCTGTGTCCCTCTGGGGCACTGCCTACAGCTCAGGCTCTGGTAAGAATGCCAGACAGAGCACCCAGGCTGCCAGGTAACTGTTTGGAGTCACAATAACAGAACTGGAAAGTCAGAGCTGTCATGGAATCTTAGGAGCCCCTGTCTTCCAGTTGCTGAGGCCTTGCCGATACACAAGGTCACCTGGTCTGTTGTGAAGGTCACCAATGACGCAGAGCCCACCCACCCCCAGCAGCCACTCTCAGTATTTGTGTGCCCAGGTGCTGATACCACATCTCTCTCTAAAATATAAGCATATTTTTCATTGTTTATTCTTGTAAGTGCATAGAAAACATAAGGAATCAATATTTTCCCAAATTCTTTTATCACCTTAAAGATTGTCATGAAGTCACTTTTCTGTCAGGAAAAATTTCAAAGTTTTTTTTTTTTTTTAAGATTTTATTTTTTTATTTATTTGACAGACAGAGATCACAAGTAGGCAGAGAGGCAGGCAGAGAGAGAGAGGAAGAAGCAGGCTCCCCACTGAGCAGAGAGCCCGATGTGGGGCTCCATCCCAGGACCCTGGGATCATGACCTGAGCTGAAGGCAGAGGCTTTAACCCGCTGAGCCACCCAGGTGCCCCAAAATTTCAAAGTTTTAAAATTTAAAACTTGTTGACGGTCTTGGCATTTTTTTTTTTTTAAAGATTTTATTTATTTATTTATTTGACAGAGATCACAAGTAGGCAGAGAGGCAGGCAGAGAGGAGGGGAAGCAGGCTCCCTGCTAAGCAGAGAACCCGATGCGATGCCGATGCCAATGCCAGCCCTGAACCCAGGACCCAGGACCCTGGGATCATGACCTGAGCCGAAAGCAGAGGCTTTAACCCACTGCACCAGCCAGGTGCCCCGGGTCTTGGTGGTGTTCTTTGGTTCTCTAGTTTTATTCCAGGTTAGTTTAACATTATAAGAAAAAATATGAGTATAATATTCAATGTGTGAATAATTAATTTATAAAGATTTCTATCCTGTCTGAATTTTCTTCTTGCCATAGCCCAGGGTTATGTCTGCTGCTGTTCCCTCATTGAGGAAGCATATTAGGTTTTCATTAAACTTGAAGTCAAGTTTGACATCCCTATTTCCTAGCCTTGCCCTCCTCCTGTATGTGTGGATTGTTCTGTGTTAATCTCTATACAGGTATTTTGTGATTGTCACTTATGAAAATCATTCTAGCTCCACAGGGTATCTTTCCCATTTGTCAAAGTCATTTAAAGAGTTTTTGTACATGTCTTTGAATACATGCAGTGGTGACTTATACACTAGTGTTACTCTTTTTTTTTTTTTTTAAAGATCTTATTTATTTATTTGTCAAAGAGAGACAAATAGCACAAGTAGGGGGAGTGGCAGGCAAAGGGAGAAGCAGGCTCCCTGCAAGGAACCCAGATGCTGGGCTCCATCCCCGGACCCTGGATCATAACCTGAGCCGAAGGCAGAGGCTTAACCAACTGAGTCACCCAGGAGCCCCAAAGCCCCACATATTCTTATGTCCAGAGCAGTTTTTGTAGAACACAGATTGATAGTTTGTGTTGACCCCTATCTGCTGACTAGTGGTTGTTTTGTCAGAGCAAAGTAAAAATCAAGGTCATGGGTGTATGGTGGTTGGTGGTGATTCACAGCATTTCTATGCAATGACATGTTGTGACATAGAGGCTAAAGTTTTAAAGAGAGACACAGTTAGGAGAGAAAGTGATCCTCTGACACCTCCTTACTTTCCATGGAGCAATTTCTCCCTGGTTTTGTGAGCCTGACACTAGAGAAACTTCTCTGGAATATTTGTCTCTTCCGTTTAGCTGTTTTGCTTTTGCAGGTTAGTGGCCCACATTATGTGTGACCCTGGCCACCTCCGTATGTGTCACTAAACAATTATGACAAAGTGAAAGAGGACCAAACAAGCTACCCAGCACAACTGCCAACTTGCAACTAGACTATGTGATAGTACTGGTTTGTGAGAGGTCTCAAAATTTAAAGATCTCAGTCCTTTTAAACATACTGAGGCTTTTTTCATGGCCTAGTGTATGGTCTATCCTGGACAATGTTCTAAGCGCAGTTGAGAGGAACTGTATTATTCTGTTCTTGGTGGCTGGAGCACTCTATAGATGTCTGTTATGTCATGTTGTTTAAGTCTTCTATCTCCTTGTTGATCTTCTGCAAGATTTTTTTTTAAAGATTTTGTTTATTCATTTGTCAGAGAGAGAGAGGACACAAGCAGGGGGAGCAGCAGGCAGAGAGAGAAGCAGGCTTCCTGCTGAGCAAGGAGCCCAATGTGGGACTCAATCTCAGGACTCAGGCAGGGAGAAATTCTTCTTCTTCTTTTTTTTTTTTTTTTAGCAATAGAAATCACACAATGAGGTGGTGGAAGTGAAAAACAACTGTCAGCAATCTCCAACCAACACTAAATACAATCAATTACAAAGGATTCAAATCCTCTCAAATTAAGTGTAAAAGTCAGTTCCAGCTATATATATCAAAAATAGTGCAGGTCTGTACCAGGCTAACTGTAAGTGAAGATTGGACTCTCATACAGAGACAAAGGCAGGGGGAAGTTTTCAAATTGGTTGAAGAAGGCATATTCTAGAGTCAATAGGAAATGTCAAATTCTTTTTCCCTGGCTACCTTCTGTGGCCAAGATGGTGTGTTGCTCTTTTCTATACACTCAAAAGAAGCTTCAGAGGTGCAATATTCAATTATCACCCCAATTTTCCTGAGTAACTCAGCCCATACCCAATGAGCCAGCCTCCTGAACTTTCACTGTGTAAAGAACTGGTGAAAAAAATGGAAGGAAAGGGTTTGGGAGGCACCAAGCAATGGGAGAGCAAAGAGACTGCTTCAGCCAGGGAGGAAATTAGCTTTCCATAGGTCCACACTAGATTTAGGACCAGACAAGAGTCTAACTAATTTCTTTTTCTTTAAAGATTTTAAGTAATCTCTACATCCAACATGGGGCTCAAACTCACAACACTGAGACTGAGACACATGCTCCACCAACTGAGCCAACCCCATTTTCTGATATTTTTCTAGAAGTCTATTATCTATTTGGGAAGAGTGTCCCGCATACCCCCCTCCAGAATTAGGCACTTTCAAATCAGACATTTTTATTTGAGTGACATTACTTTGTAGTGCTACTTTACGTAAATCCCCATTGCAAGGCTTTGCCGCCAGTGTTTTCTACCTGCCACCTGTTTTCCAAAGAGAACAGCTGTGTAAAAAGCTGTGTAAAAAAAAAAAATTGCTTTTTCGAAGTCCTTCCAGAGACTCTGAATAGACCTGCTCTCCAGCAGTTGAGAAACAAGCATCAGTGGTTCAGTAGCAGAATTCTGGCCTTCCATGTGGGAGGTCTGGGTTCCACTGCTGGTCAAAGAAGGATTTTCCTTGCACTTCTATGTGCCCAGTGCTCTCTATTACCTATTGCACTAGCAAGACAGCTTATTACGGGGTTGTGGGTCTCAGGAGGCAACGCTAAAAAGGAAAAAGGGCAATTATATCCCTTAGGTTAATTCCAGGGCAGGACAGGCTGGGGGTCTCAACAACTAAATATTTTTCAGAGCTCTCTGTCTTTGAAAGGACAGGTGAGTATGGTGGGTCATTTTGAATACCTGACACCAAAGCCATTGCTACTTCTGATCTTTCTGCTGGCAGGTATCTGGAATTTAAGGTGTCATCAGGTCACTGTATTCAGGTCCACCCATGCTGGATCTTGGGCTGACCACTGAGCAGCGTCTCACTCTGCAGCGAGTATCAAGAAATGAAGGTCCAGGAAGGAGAGAAGCTGTGGGGCCCAGCAGACACCCTGGTGATTAGGGAGGCGTCAGCCGCCCAAGGAAAATAAAGCTTTGTGTGGAGGAATTAGTGTGGGTGTGAGGGAAGCTACAGACTTTTCTGTGGTCTTGGTAAAATTACGGACCAAGAATGAACTCCAAGTAGAGGGTAGCACATACGAGAAAATCATTTTTATCACCCTGCTTATTTTATATTCCCCTAAGCGAGACCTTTGGGAGAAGGCTCATTTTTAATGCTTCTGGGTAAGCAGCACTGGGGGAGGGTCGTGACAATCGCTGGCTCTGGAGGGGGAGACTCTGGAAAAGGAAGGTTCTTGGAATCCAGTCGTTTGTTTAGTCCTGTTTTCATCAACTCTTTTCCTCTGCAAAGAGTGGGCGAGGTTGCCGAGGAGAGGCGCCCGGCGCGACACCCCGGGGTCCCCAACATCAGACGGTGGACTCCGAGGGACTCAGCAACCCAGGCGGCGCGGACCGAGACCGCTTTCAGGAAGCTTCGGCGACCCCGAACCGGACCCCGGGTTCCGTCCCCGTACAAACCGCCGCCCTGCCCTTCCCCCCTACCTTAGCCGCTGCTCTGCACGCTCGGCCTGAACACTCCTCTTCGACGCCGACCTTTCTCTCGCGCCACACAGCCGCTCCGTCCGAAATCGCGTTTCTTCTCTTCTCGGCCGCGGTCTCGGAGCCACACACTCTTCTCCGGCGGCCCGCCTTTGGCGAACAACTCTCCCGATACCGGCGGCGAGGACTACGCTCGGACCCCGGGCTGGGCCGCCTTGGAGCCTCTTCCTGGGCTCTACGCGTTCAACCAGCCTTTTCGGGGTCCGGCCTCCAGAGGCAGGGCCGGGCCCTTCAGCGCGGCCCGTCTCGCCACTCGGAGGTTCGCACGCCTGCTTGCCGCCTGCGCGCCAAATCCGGGCAGCGTCGATGAAATAGGTCGGACCTGCGACGCGCAGGTGCGCGACGCGCGCAGCCGCCGGCGGCGAACTCGCGGGCCCCGCGCCGACTACCCTCGCGGCCAGGCAGTCCGCACCCGCGGGCCCTAACGTCCCGGCGGGACTGAGCACCCAAGACGCCCCGGCAGGAAGGACCCGGAGGAGAAGGGCAACCTCCCCTTTGGTCCTGTCCGATATTAGCTTCCCAGAACGCTCTGGAAGGGACAGAAAGGGAGAGGTGGAAACAGAGCCGAGAGAAAGGAGGAACTCCATGGGATTTTCCTCATCTAAAAACCGCATGAAGAGGAAATCGGGGTCCAGTCGCGGGTGACGGTTGAGTCGAGTACCCCTCTCCAGTGGGAGCCAAAGCCTGCCTGCCTACTGGTGGAGGAGAGACGTTAGGGTTTGAAGATGAGGGCCAAGAAGGAATTCTTGAGATGTCTTTGGTGCAAAAAGGTGATTTTATTAAAGCAGGGGTTCAGGACCTGTGGGCAGAAAGAGCTGCCCTGTGGGGTCATGAGGAGTGGCTGACTATACACTTTAACGTTGGGTGGGGATTAGGAATACCGTAAATCTCTAAGGAATTTTGGAAGCAAGGTTTCCAAGACCTTGAGGGGACTTGTTATTGTTGGGAAAAGGTAATTTATTACTGTCCAGTAAAACCCAAGTCATGAGATCCTTCAGAGGTATACTGGTGGGTCATATACTTTGGGGATGTTTGCCAACATGTATTTTGGGGGTAGAGAAAGAAGTTTCCAAAAGAATTTTTTTTTTAAGATTTTATTTATTTATTTGACAGATAGAGATTGCAAAGTAGGCAGAGAGGCAGGCAGAGAGAGAGGAGGAAGCAGTCTCCCTGCTGAGCAGAGAGCCCGATGTGGGGCTCGATCCCAGAACCCCTGAGCCGAAGGCAGAGGCTTTAACCCACGGAGCCACCCAGGCGCCCCTCCAAAAGAATTTTTATTTGTTAAGATAGACTTACAGGATCCTGGGGTTTGGGCTAAGATTGCCTTTTGGTCTTAGCAAAGTATTAACATCCAGGCAGCTGAGTTCCTAAAGGAAAGTCACTCTGCCTGTTTCAAGGACTTGTCAATGGGCTGTTATCTGGTAAGGAAATTTAATAACTTTTCTTCTGCCTTTTCCCCCACATCATCTACCAGTGAGTAAGCAGCCCCTGTTCCTTTTGGCACTTGAACATCTCTCCCTGGGCTTTCTGTGGATTCCAAGCATGCAACTGGTAAGTCTATTTATTTAAAAAATTTTAAAGATTTTATTTGGTAAAGCGAGAGAACATGAGGGGGCAGGTGAGGGGAGGGTCAAAGGGAGAGGGAGAAGCAGACTCCCAGAGGAGCAGGGAGCCCCAACGTGGGCTTGGTCCCAGGAGATCATGACTGCTACTGCCCCTCGGAACAATTTGTTACTTAAACCCCTGGAGGATTTTCCTAGTTGCCAAGCACATTTAGAGATGGCCTTAAGAAAAACATATACTGGCAACAGGTCTTTGGGGAGAAGGACGATACACGACCGTGAAGCTGGGCAGCTGGGGATACCCGGCTTGCTCGGGGCGGAAGGCCGCCCCTTCACAGAAGCCGGGCAGCCGGGAACCCTGGTCAGCTCAGGGTGGAACGAAAACCGCCTGCTTCCCTTTTCCGTTATCGCTCCTTTCTCTTCCCAGAAGCGCCCGTTCTTTTTTAGATGTGTCCTTTGAATGTGCTTGGTTAACTATAAACTTTGTCCTCCTTCTTGCTTGTCCGCAAGACATGTGACTAATGTTTGACCTTCATGGGTCCTTCTGTTGGCTATTGTTTCTATCTAATAAAAGTGAGACTGTGGAGTTGCTCGTGGCAGCAGTCTTTTCGACTGTTGTCCCCTGCTCCCAGTCTCTTGCAGCTGACTTGTTTGTGCCTAATTCTTCTCCCATCGCTGACTGGAAGCGGCACATGACCTGAGCCAAAGGCAGAAGCTTAACCAACTGAGCCACCCAGGCACCCCTGGTTAAGATTATTTTCAATGCACTTAAAGAGTACTTTAGAAAAGGAAACAATTTCCTTTTCTAAAAGATTTTATTTATTAATTTTATTTTGTCTAAAATAGATAAAATTTTTTAATTTGTCTCTTTGAGACACAAGAGAGAGGGACAAGCAGGAGGAGTGGGAGAGGGGGAAGCAGGCTTCCCACTGAGCAGAGAGCCCAACCCAGGGCTAGAGCCCAACCCAGGGCTCAATCCCAGGACCCTGGCATCATGACCTGAGCCAAAGGCAGCCGCAGCCGCTTGATGACTCAGCCACCCAGGCGCCCCTCAAAAGAAATTGTTTCTGATGGCTTTTAAATGAAGACTTTAAGGTGTGGGAGCAACTGTAGAAACCGCTTTTAGGCAACCTGCTTGAGTGATGGAATGTAGAAAGGGCCCATGCCACCCCCTCCAGCTGAATACAGGTGACCCCCCTCAAAATATCTGTAGGCCCTAAATAACCAGTGGGCGATTTACAACCAGACACAGTTACCAAAAAAGGGAAAATGCCATACATCACTATACCTCCTCTTCCTCCTCTAAATACAGCCGGCACCCACTGCCTGGTTGCAGGAGTCTCTGCTTTGCTCACCTGCCCACTGCTTCCTTGAGGTGTATTCAACAAACTTCTATCTCCTTTGTTCTGCCTCAGGTGAATGCTTTTACCACCGGTACCACCACCCCCCTCACCCCATCAGGCAGGCCACACATTTGGGGGCCCCATTCCAACAAGGGACACCACAGCAACTACAGCTGAGAGTGTCACACACCTTGCGGCACTTCAGCTAGGTTTGACCCCCAGGTTGCGCCTGTCTTACTTTCCATGCATTGTTTATGGAACTTACCTAAATATGCATTAAAAGAATATGTAACAAATACATCAAGTCCACCTTTTGCTATCTTTACACAGAAAAGAAGAATCAGTGATAAAGTGTGGTAAGATAGCCTTTAAGTACCTGCTATGTCCATTAAAATTCTTGCTCTCTTATATATAACCATTTAGCCTCCTTTTATCCAAAATCTGATGATATCCATGGCCAAACCCTAAAATCAGTTTACTGGTTCCAGCTTATTCTTTCTCCTACTGTATGTAAACCTCACTCCCATCTTCCTTCATATGCCAAAAAGAAAAAAAAAAAAAAATCCACTCTCCTGTTGCCACTTTGCAACCTTATGCTTGACAAATCAGCCCAATAAATGCGGCTTTCCATAACTCTTCCTATAAATTAAGCAGAAAATTTAACACGTTATTTTTCATGATCAGCAATAATCAACAGGCCTTGAAAGTGAACTAATTTTACTTCAAGAAAAAATCCAGAGGAAATGTTAAGTATTGTAGACATTGTGCCTCTCCATTATCTTTACAGAAAACTGAGTATTTATTCTCTTCGGAGGGTACAAAAGATTATCTTTAGCCACATGATCAACCAGGACATGTAAGGACATGGATACAATACTAAAGTGAGAGGGGCAAAATACAGCATACTTTGATCTGTGTGATTACATAAGCATATGCATATTTTGAAATTTATTGAGCTGTGCAAAAAAAAAAATACAAAGTTGGCAAACTTAAGGGTACCTGGGTGGTTCAGTTAGTTAAGGGTCTGACTCTTGATTTCAGCTCAGGTCATGATCTCAGGTTTCTAAGATTGGACTCTGCCCCGGGCATGGAGTCTGCTTAACATTCTGCCTCTCCCTTTGCCCCTCCTCATTTGTTCTCTCTCTTTAAAAAGGAGGGGGGCGGTGCCTGGGTGGCTCAGTTGGTTAAGCGACCACCTTCCGCTCAAGTCATGATCCTGGAGTCCCTGGATGGAGCCCCGCATCAGGTTCCCCACTCAGCAGGGAGTCTGCTTCTTCCTCTGCCCTTCACCCTGCTCTGGCTCTCACTCTCTCAAATAAATAAAAATCTTAAAAAAAAAAAAAAAAAGCTGGCAAACTACCTAACTTTTAAGACTTACTATAAGCTCTTCTAAGCAAAACAGTGGGCCGTAAGCATATGGAAGATAATATAGATAAATGGAACTGAGTTGAGAGACCTGAAATAGACTCACACCTATGGTCACCTGTAGACTCATTCATATGGTCAGCTGGTTTTCAATAAAGACTTAAACCAATTCAGTGGGTATAGGAATGTAATTGAAACCAGTGGTGTTGGGCGCCGGGGTGGCTCAGTGGGTTGAGCCTCTGCCTTCGGCTGGGGTCATGATCTCAGGGTCCTGGGATTAAGTTCCGCATGGAGCTCTCTGCTTGGCAGGGAGCCTGCTTCCTCCTCTCTCTCTCTCTCTCTCTCTCTGCCTACTTGTGATCTTCTCTGTCAAATAAATAAATAAAATCTTAAAAAAAAAAGAAAAGTAAAGAAACCAGTGGTGCTGGAAGAAACTCTATTCCTGCCTCACAAAAGTTAATTTTTTGTAACTCATAGATCAAAACATTAAGTTTTTAGAAGAAAACATACAAAAATATTTTTGTGAACTGGGTAGGCAAATAATCCTAGCACAGGGCACAGGAAAAAAAATCATTATAAGAGAAAGCAATAGTAAATCAGACTTTATCGGCATTTAAAAAAATCTACTGAAAAAGAAACCATTATGAAAGGAAAAAAGCAAGCCATAGACTGAGACTAAATATCCAAAAAACGTAACTGATCAAGTATCTGTGTCCAGAATATATTATGACCTCCTGATTTTTTTAAAAATCAAGTAATGCATCTTTTAAAATATGGCTGAAGGACTTGAACACTTTAAAGATATAATAGTCAATAAACACGTAAGAGTGCTCAGTATCATCAGTTGTCAAGAAAATGGGAATTAATACCACATTGAGATACCATTACACTCAGTAGAAGAAATAAAATTAGAAGTCTGAAAACACCAAATCTTGGTAAAGAAGTGGAACAATGTGAAAAAAATCATTCATGATATTTGTTAATGAACAATAAGGCAGAAAGCTGCCTTTCTTCCAACAAGGGATGGAATGTATGTATATATATACACACACACTGTGGGAATGTATAGCCTAAAGCAGGAACAGAGAGAAGGTTACTGAATGAAAATTTACTATTTTTTACATCGGAAGTAAGGGAGAATATGGCTAAATCAATCCAAGGGACTCTTGCTGCAGGCTGGCCAAAAATGATCAGACACCACCCTGGAGGATGGTGGAGGATGAGGAACCTGACCAAGTATCTGGGGAGGGGGAATTCCGGTTGACAGGACTTGGCAGGCTTCTTGCTAAAACTGGACACACAAAGACAAACCTAGAAGCTTGAAAATTAGGGCTTACTTGAGAAGATAGTTTAGAGGCCTGACAGAGTCTGGTTAAGGAGAGAATTTTTGTCAACAACCAGAGCCCTCATACATTGTTGGCATGACCATAAAATGGTACAACTACTTTGGGAAACATTTTGGCAGTTTCTTATAAAATTAAACATACACCCCTCCCCTTTTGATTCCATCAAATATCCTCTCTTAGGTGTCTGTCCAAGAGAAATTTAAAAAGAATGTGTCTACAGAAACACAAGAATGCTCAGAGCGGCTTTATTCACAACAGCTCAAATTCGAAACAGCCCAAATATTATTATGAGAATGGTAAAGAAATTTTGAAATATCTATGCGATGGAATCCTACTCAGCAATAAAAAGGAATGAAAATCTGATACACTCAGTAACATGGATAAAATTCAAAGACGTTATACAGGGAAGAGTAAGTAGACATAAGCATACATACTCTGTATGTATGATCCCATTTACAGGAATTTCTAGAAAGAGCAAAACTAATTTAAGGTGAAATAAATAAGGATTTGGTTGTCAAAAGATTCGGAAGATAATGGCAATATTCATGATTCTGCTGCTTTTAACATGAATGATCCAGTATTTCCTAAATCCAAGCACAATGACAACAGAATTAAGTAGAACGCTCTTAGTCCCATTTTACAGAATAAAGAATGAGATAATTGAAGTGTATTTATCCAAGCCATACAAGGGCAAAAACCATTTTTTTTAACTTAAGTATGATTAGTGTTACTAGTTTTGGGTGTGCAATATGATGATTCAAATTTTCTATACATTACTCTGCACTCGTGTACGTGTACGTGTACTCTTAATCCCATGTATCTATTTCACTCATCCCCCCCTCACCCCTCACCCGGCCACCAAGGACAGAACCATCTTTACAACCAAGAGCTTGTCCTCTGGAGCATACATTAGTTGGGTCTGTCTTCTCAGACCTCAGGGTATCAGAGTTCTTCAGCTGTAGGGATCAGAAGAAAAAAGAGAGGGAGAGTGCAAATGAGGGAGAGATGGAATTATAAATGCTTTCATCCCCTTCTTGTCTTCCTCACTCCCTCCTCCTCTCTCCCTCCTTTTTATCAACCCCCCGCACCGGCTCTGACCCTTCCCCCACAGTTATAAAACAAAACCAATTCTTACTTTTCTGGACGCGCCTTCCGTCCCCCCCCCATCCCCACCCCGCACAAGCCTCCTAGGAGGTCTCCTTGCGTTTTTCCTCCCCTCCCCCAGCTCCCTCCCCTAGCTGAGGTTTCATTTCCGCCTACTCCAAAGGGTACACAACTTCGCGGGGCTTTTTTGAGTGGGGAGCTCAGGCGCCAAGGGGGCTCCCTGGGCCTTTCCCGTTGCCGCTGCACCGGAGGCTGAGCAATCCGAATAAAGGCTTTATACAAAGAACCTTCTACTTTGAAAAACTTCCTTATTTCCATTCTCAGGGTTCTTCGTGGGACTAGAAGCTAAACAGCAATGTATTCAACAGGTCTTGACAGTGCTTCCTGGTGAGTTGCAGACTCTGTTCTCTGAGGGGAGACCCCACGACCCTGGCCTTCCTGGAGTCCGGTGTTAGACACGGGAAACCAAACACACCGTTCCCGTAGGGCTCTGGAAGGGCACGCAAACTCTCATTCTCGGGTGAAGGTGGACCAGTGGAAAAAGCCACCAAAGGAGCACAACAGGCCTTCAGTTTCCCGCAGACCCCACGGAGCTCAGGTGCGGGGAACTGCGGCCTCGGGGTCTCTGCAGGTGCTGGCAATGAGGCCGGTAAGGAGCAAGGTGCGCAAGGCCGTTCCGCTGCCCTTTTAGTTTCGGAATCACCCAGCGCACCCAGTTTCAAATGAGACGGACAACGTGATTCATCTCTGTTCTGCAAAGCCTTAGAAATTGCGGTTTTCCCTCAGAATGGGCACAGTACATGCCGGGGTGGGAGTTCCAATTGCTTATGGAATCAACCGCAACACAGTGTCAAGTCTCTGTGGCGCAATCGGTTAGCGCGTTCGGCTGTTAACCGAAAGGTTGGTGGTTCGAGCCCACCCAGGGACGGAGTGCGTGACTTTTAACTCAATTCCGTGTCTTTCCTGCTGTTTATCACCTGCACATTTCCTCACATGAAATCTGTTACTTGATTCTGGGTCCTATCCGCTTCATATCAGCTAACTCTTAATTAAGACCCACTGGCCCACCCCACCTCCCCAACCTGATTCTCTTAGTAAAAGAGTATCTGCTAACCTATCAGCTTTATACCCCTCAACCTGAACTCCTGACAGAAGAACCCAGGATCTGGTGGGGTACAATTTTTTATTCTGCCCTTAAAAGATTGGATGAATAACTTAGACTTTGGTGACTCAATTTTTAAAAAGTCTAAATTTGTTTGCATTCATTGTTCAAAATTGCTTACTTTGGGAGGATTGTTCTTAAGGGTGCTTACTTTTAAAAAATATTAAGGCTGTTATTTTTTTAGAGCAGTTTTAGGTTCACAGCGAATTGAGGGGAAGGTACAGAGATTTCCCACATACTTCCTGCCCTCCACCCCCACATGAATAGCCTCCCTCATTGTTAACATCCCCCACTGGAGTGCTGCATTTGTTACAACTGATGAACCTACATTAATACATCATAATCACCCAAAGGCCATAGTTTACCTTGTGGGCTCACTCTTGGCAGTCTACATTCTTTGGGTTTGGACAAATAGATAACTATCCACCATTAGTTTCACACAAAGGATTTTCACCTTCCTAAAAATCCTCTGTGCCCCCTTTCTGGCAACCACTGATCCTTTTACTGTTTCCACAGTTTTGCCTTTTCCAGAATGTCCTATAGTTGGAATCATACCATGTAGCCTTTTCAGATCAGCTGTTTCATGTAGTAATATGCATTTAAGATTCTTTGATGTCTTTTCAAGGGCAGTTCATTTCTTGTAAGTGTTGAGTACTATTAGTTCAGCTTATCCTTTCACCTCCTAAAGGACACCTTGGTTGTTTCTAAATTTCCGCAATTGTGAGTAAAGCTGCTATAGGCATGGGTGTGCAGGTTTTTGTGTGGGCTAAACTTTCAACTCCTCTGGCTAATAGCAGGGAGCCTGACTACTGGCACCTATATTAAGAAAGTATTTTTAGTTTTGTAAGAAATTGCGAACTGTCTTCCAAAGTTGCTGTACCATTTTGCATTCCCACCAGCAGTAAACCACTGTTCCTGTTGCTCTACGTCTTCACCAACATTTCCGTGTTGATTGTGCCTCAGTTTTTTTCATATGTGTCATGAGGCCAACAATGGTAACCTGTCCCCAGGAAGTGCCGGGACTTGGTAACTGCTCCATCAATAATGTCCTGATCCGTGGAACCCTCATCATAATTATCCTCTGTATTTCTTTTGACAGAGGCATTTCTTCCATAGTATGTGTACTGTTTATTTAACCTCTCTCATATTGCTTTTGCATTTAAGTCAGTTATATGATTTTATGATTCTGAATAGGCTGTAGCCATCATGCTCACACACATGCCTTTGGCCACCTGTACAGGTATTCCTATAGTTTACAGAACTGGAAGTGCTATATATTATAATATTCATAGGCTCCTAATTATAGGAAATCCTGCAACTTCGCCTTCCACAGAAGCAATAACCAAATTGTATTTCCATTTATTTCCCAACCTGTCCATGTCCCTTTGTTTCCATGCCAAGACAACAATCTTTCTGAACCTCTAAGATATTCTGAAAAGGGAAATGGTGCCCTCCTGACTTAACTAAGGGCAGGTACAACACAGGGTCTTTGTGAACATTACACAGAGACATTCTATTGCGTATGTTGGACAGCTAACCTTTCAGGATGCAGTCATTGAATACAGAGTCCTCCAATCACTGTCATTGTTTTCTGTACTCAGCTGAGTCTAGGACGGACTGCTCAGAGTGATGGCTTTGCCTCCTGCCAAGTAGCTTATCCAAGAGGAGAAAAATCCCTCTGGCTCCAGACTCCAGATGGTTTTTTCTCTCTGGGGGTGCCTCTCGGGATTGTGAGCCCCATGTTGGCTGTAGAGGTTGCTTAAATAAATAAAACTTTAAAAAGATAAATGTTGGTTTTGCTTTTATTTGATGGAAACAATCTCTCATGCCTGTCTTCCTTGCTATGCAATGGTGAACTGGCATGCAGATTTAACTACAGTATTCCTTGACAGTTTGCTTTTTGCTATGTCTATAAAAATTAGCCCATCTGAGACATCTCACCGGAGGCAATAGAATCCTGCCCTTGACCAGCTCCTGCACACCTGGACCATTGGTGCTGTTGGCTCAGTCTTCTATTAAATCTCGTATGAGCAGAAAGTGAGCTCTTTGCCTTTTATATACTAAGTGGGGTGACTGGAAAACTTTCTTTCTCTCTCTCATTGTGCATCATTGTTTTCTCCTATCAGCAGGCATCAGTGTGTGATTGTGGTTTAATTTTATGAAATAAATTCCAGGAGCTAATCTCTGATGAGTAATTGGTTGATGGGGATCTACCAAGTGATGGTTGATGGGGATCTACTCCCTGTTAGGTCAGAGATGACAACTAATCTGGCCTGTGAGTCTTGTTGATTGTTGTCCCAAGGATTCTGGTCAGTACTTTCCGGTATTTGATACTACAGCAACAAGAAGCTTATCTTCCCAATATTTGGTATGAACCCAATACTTACCAATATCTGCAAAAGTGGAATGTCTATGATAAGGATGACCTTAATACATAGTGATCTCCCTGTAGGAACTCTTGGCTTTAATAACTACTATATCTAAAAGGGATCTTAACACAAGAAGAAAACAAAATTTTTAACATGCAAGGGGCAACCTTCTTTGATTAGTATATACAAGTTTCTAAATAGTTGAGTAAAAAAATGTTAATGTCTATTAAGGATTCTATTTTAAATTACAACACTAAGTAAAGGAAACACATATGACAGACAAGCAATTAAATCAACAACATGTGCTTTTCTGACAAGTCAAGATTTATTACTTTTCATAATGGTAAACAAGTTTGGTTTGATAAGAATGGATGAAAAGCAATGACTTCATGTGCAGATATATACACAGGGAAAGAGAATGTCCTGTTAGACTCAAAAGGGTATCACAGAACTACTCTGATTTTCAGCAATGAGGGGGCCCTTCAGGGACCTCCTATTGTTTAATCATTTCCTTTTGTGTCCTTCACTAGCAAGACTTGCTCATAGACAGGTCGCCTTTGTTTCCACATTAAATGATGTTACTTACCACAATTAGTTCCCTTAGAATGCCCATTAGTCTGATGGAATTCTTCCCGTTAATAAATATGTTTTCTTAGAAACAAATCAGTATATTTTCTCTTCCTCTGCAGGGAAAATACAATTCGGTCTCTAAAAATTTAATAAGGGTGGGGGGCATGTGGGGGGCTCAATGGTTTAAGCCTCTTTACCTTTGGCTCGGGCTTTGCTTCGGCTTGGGTCATGATCTCAGGGTCCTGGGATCGAGCCTGTATCAGGCTCTCTGCTCTGTGGGGAGTCTGCTTCTCTCTCTCTGCCTACTTGTGATGGCTCTCTGTCATATAAATAAATAAATAAAACCTTTAAAAAATTTGATCAGGGGTAGTAATAATTTATGTACATTTATATATAAAACTAAAATAAGAAATGAAGACTATCTGGGAAAATTATTATGTATGTTTTAAGTATGATATTTAATCATTTTAAAGTAGGCTCCACCCCACCCCCACCCAATATGGGGCTTGAACTCACCACCCGGAGATCAAGAGTCACATACTCTGCCACCTGAGCCAGCCAGGCACCCCTAAATGTGATATTTCCTTAAAGATTTTGTTCCTGAATTTGCAACATGGAAAAAACCCAAATTTAATTCACGACCTTGACTGCGTGGTACCCGAGAGAGAGAGAGAGAGAGAGAGAGAGAGATGGAAGTTGATAATGGAGAGGAGCATTAGTGGTTTTTTTTTGAAGATTTTATTTATTTAGTTGAGAGAGACAGCGAGAGAGGGACACAAGCAGGGGGAGTGGGAGAGGGAGAAACAGGCTTTTGGCTGAGCGGGGAGCCCCATGTGGGACTCAATATGAGGATCCTGGGATCATGACCTGAACCAAAGGCAGAAGCTTAATGACTGAGCCACCCAGGTGCCAGAATTAGTATTTTTAAATAATTTAAATATGTGACATATAAAGGTCATGGAGAAAGTTTATGTCATGTTGTATTTTTTTATTAACACAGGTGACTCCTTAGAAAAATTAGAACGGGGGGTGCCTGGGTGGCTCAGTGAGTTAAAGCCTCTGCCTTCAACGCAGGTCATGATCCCAGAGTCCTGGGATCTAGCCCGGCATAGTGCTCTCTGCTCAGCATGGAGCCTGCTTCCCCCTTCTCTCTCTGCCTGCTGCTCTGCCTACCAGCGCTCTCTCTCTCCATCAAATAAAGAAATAAAAATCTTTTTTTTTAAAGTTACAGATTTCCTTTCAGATTTGTTTTAAGATTTATTTTGCCGCTTCCTGACTGCTCACGGGAGAAGAATGAGGCACAAACAAGTCAGCTGCCAGAGAGGGAGCAGGTGACAGGTGACGACAGTACCATCGCCCCAAACCACAACTCCGTCCCATATTTATTAGATACAACCTAACAACCAACATTTATGAGTCATAGGTCTTGTAGGTAAACAAGGAATGTTGAGTCATACTTAATCGCAAATCTTACAAGTAAACAAGAAGAGTACTAACGAGGGTGTGCCTGGTCGAGCAGCTTGGAATTTGTGGGAGAGGAGAGCACTTAAAGGGATTACCTTAACAGCGGGCCTTCTCTGGGGCAGGGGAGACAACGGAGAAGGGAAGCAGGCGGGTTCCGCCCTGAGCGAGCCTGGCATCACCAGCTTCAAGGACGCGTATCACATCCTCCCCACCAGAGGATCGCTGCCAGTGCCGCCTCTCGTGGGGGTCCGCCTCCGATAAAACCTGGCGGCTGCCCCCACTAAATGCTACAGGGCGAGGGCCTCCGCCGCCGAACGACCTCTCTTTGCACGGGTTGTCAGGTTGTGCTGCCGCTGCTCACTCACTGGAGGGTGCTGTAGTTCTGAGGTCGATGGTTCCGAGACCTAAATTGGAAGTGCACTAGCCTGTTTTTGAAGCAAAGCCTTGAATCCTTATTCCGCTTATTCCCCACAGATTACTGTACGTGTCTTGTGATCACAGAGGAGACAAGAGCACCAAGATTTCTGTACCTCCAGCAGGTCCATTAAGATACAAACTTCAGTAACATGGTTTTGGCCTCCTGGTGCACAGATGGGTCTGTTAATATTAGCTATTAATCACATTTGCGTGTACACTTAGATCTCACTGTTATGCTCTTCCTCAGGTCCTACCTCCTCACACAATTTATGAGTTAAGGTCTGGATTTTTGTGGAGAATAGCTGAGCAGCTGACTGGATCATGGTCCAGTCCTCCCCGCCAGTAAGTTACCCAATATAAAAACTGTCAACTGCTTCTCTCATTTGTTTCCCCATCTCAAAGTGCCTTCTCAGTTCAGGGGATGTCAAGCATCCTCGAGGTTCCTCTGCCTTCAGACAATCATGTAGTAGTTCTTCTTTTCCTCTTTCTTTTGTTTCATCATGATTAGAGAGTGGTTTCGTCTGATGTTGGTGTTCTGGGAAATTTTTTAGTTTTAACAGGAGAACATCACAGCCCAGGTGTTTCAGTCAGGCTGGCTCTAAGCTGACAGCAGTGAAGAACTGTTTTTTCTTCCCTAACAGCAACTCTAGGAAATAGGAAACAATGAAGCAGTGCTTTGAAAAATCTGAGGGAAAGTGATTTCAACCTAAAATTCTCTATTTAGTAAAAATATCAATTAATGGATATGGATCTAATAGACATTTTCAGACATGCAGTGTCTCGAAGAGTTTAGTTCTTTGAGCAATTCTCTACAGAAGTCATTGGAGGATATACACCGTTAACAGGAAGGAAGGAAGGAAGGAAGGAAGGAAGGAAGGAAGGAAGGAAGGGAGGGGACCTAATAAAAGAAAGAGGCAATGGAAACCCCAAGATAATGGTAAAGAGAGGTATTATGATGACAGCAGTAGGGAAGGCCTATAGGTAAAGTGGTCTAGACTGGAGGAGATGGGAATGTGCCAGGAGAGAGTTCTTGAAAAAGGTTTAAGGGGCACCTGGGTGGCTCAGTGGGTTAAAGCCTCTGCCTTTGGCTCAGGTGATGATCTCAGGGTCTTGGGATCGAGCCCCGCATCGGGCTCTCTGCTCAGCGGGGAGCCTGCTTTCCCCTCTCTCTCTGCCTGCCTCTCTGCCTACTTGTGATCTCGGTCAAATAAATAAGTAAAATCTTAAAAAAAGAAATCAGTAAATAGAAAATAAAAAAGAGTTCTCTGGAGAAGTGGAACCAACAGAAGATGCATTTATATACATACCTAGGACATAAATATGTGTGTATATAAAATATTTATCTATTGAGAGAGAAAGAGAAACTTTTATTTTAAGGAATTAGCTCACATGATTGTGGAGGCTGGTAAATCCAAAATCTTCAAGATATGCCAGCAGGCTGGAGACCCAGGGAAGAGTTGATATTGTAGTTCTAACCTTGAGGCAGGATTTGGAGGCAGAATTCCTCCCTCCTTGGGGGAACCTTGATTTTTTTCCCCTCAGGCCTTCAATTGTTTAGATGAGCCACTCTCTCATTATGGAGAGTAATCTGTTTTACACAAAGTCTACTGATTTACATATTAATCTTTTTTTTTTAAGATTTTATTTATTTATTTGACAGATAGAGATCACAAGTAGGCAGAGAGGCAGGCAGAGAGAGAGGAGGAGGCAGGTTCCCTGCTGAGCAGAGAGCCCAATGCGGGGCTCGATCCCAGGACACTGGGACCATGACCTGAGCCGAAGGCAGAGGCTTTAACCCACTGAGCCACCCAGGCGCCCCTACATATTAATCTTATCTATAAAATACCCTCACAAGAACATCTAGATGATGTTTGACCAAATTATCTGGGTACCATGGCCTAGCCAGGTGACACATCAAATTAATCATCACAGTTGGGAAGACAGGGAAGTGGGA